>NC_139007.1:29365276-29585276 GCF_964374135.1 Grampus griseus | reverse complement strand
ATTAATACATTCAAATCATGCAACTACAGAGCATTGGGTGCAGGATTTGAATTCACAGACATCTACCGCCAAAATTTTATTCTTTCTTACCGCCAGTGGTTTTTAGACATTTAAGTGCAGCAGAGATCTCAGGAGGGTATGCTGAAACATTCATTGCAGACCCCCACCCCCAAGTTTCTGATTTGGGCAGTCTTGGTTGGGGCCTAAGAATTTGCATTTCCAACAAGTTCCCACATGATGTTTCCGCTGGTTCAGAAACAGGGCTTTCAGAACCTCTACTCTTATTATGGTGCCTGTCAAACATAGACATAAGGAGAAAAGAGGAAGCAGGCTCACTTCATCACTACCTCAGAGGCAGGTGCTTGGTCATTAAAAAAACAATCCCAAGAGTCACGCTGTCTTAATTTGGGTCCTGCCTCCATTACTTACAACATGTGTGCCCCTCTTTTTATCCCAGTATCCTCCTCTGTAAAATGGAGATAAGAATAGTTCCAATCTCCCAGGGTAGTTTTGAGACCTAGAGTCGATACGCATAAGATACTTAGAACTGGGTCTGATATACAGTATATACTCAACAAGTGATATCACAGCCCGCCAAACTGTTTATAATTCCTGAGTGCTAAAATTTTTTAAAAGACATATTGATTTATTCAGCTGTCATTTTCTGACAAAAGAAATACACAAATAAATTGACAGAGATGAAAATTTCTGAATGTTAATTAAGAAAATAATCTATTGTATGATTTCTTACATAACAGTGGCTAAAATTTTGAAGTTAAGTTTTGTAAAGACACAGACCATATTTCAAGTAGGTGATTCTTGTATTGATCTTCCATAAATCCTGATAGCATAACATAACAGTAAGTCATAAATCAGTGAAGAGATTTATGACGTGAGTTGGGATAATAGATCCTAGGCCTTTGCTTTAAGATGATTTAACTTCTCTAAGGTTCAAACTCAAAAAGTTTAGATGAATAGAAAGTGAGCATGTAAACTCTTTGTCTGAGATATTAGGTGTTATTTGTCATACAGACTTGTCAAAAAGTGCTAGATCATAGTTGATTCATCATTGAGTCTTCTAACAATGAAGAGGTTGGCTAAAATGCAAGTAATATGAGAAATCAAGGGTTCAAACATACCACACTGTTTAACAAATTTAAGAACCAAATGCTTTTTCACAGAGAAAAAGGGTCAATTGACTTCATGTGTGTGAGTAGCATGGACAATTTAATATACAATCAGCTAAATAGAAAGGGGTAAAGAGAATATGAGAGAGAGAGAGATTTTCCCTATGGAAAAGTACTATTAGATTTTTCAACTAGAGGAAAGCACAGATATAATGACAAAGAAGAATATCATTAAGAGAAAGTAATAAATTAATTTGGTAAAAAATCGATAGATTGATTTAGAATGTTTCCCATTATTAGCATTAAAACACAAACAGGACTTTTTTGAGGTAGCCAGTAGTGATGAAGACAGCATTTGGTTGCTAAAGAGAAATGTTATTTTTATTTTGGCTAAACTTCAGAAGGGCCTTCTTCTCCAGTGACAGATCAAATTCTCATAGCTCAATTATCTATAAGAGCAAACCTACTTTCACTATATTTTTGAAAGTCTCTAATCTCTATGGAGGATCCTCCCAATGTCATTTCTATAGTAATTCAGAATCTTAATGCACTTTATCACTCAAAAAGGAATTAAAATTAATGTTAATCTAACAAATCTTTCAAAACCTAAGAACTTCAAATTCTATGGATGTGTGTAAATCCATGAAACTTAATGTAGCTTCTACTTTTATAGAATATAAGGTCTAGAAGTGTTGTTCCTCCTTTGGCTTAGACCACCACTAAACTGTTCTCAGGGAGGGAGTGAATTATAAATCACTAACTTGGTCCTGTGAGAAAATTTGGGTCATTTTTACATTATAATACTTTAATGTTTGTGCTGTCTTTTATAGACGTCATATTCACCAGTATTTACAGTATCTGAAACTCTGAAATGTCCCAGGAGTAGGAATGGAAGTTCTGAAGGCTTTAATATGTTTCCTGTTGCTAAGGTAACCACATCCTTGATATCCATGTGTTCAACATGTCACTCTCATTTTGTGTCTGGCTCTCAGAGAGCCAGCACTGGCTCATGGCATCAAAGAAACACAAGAAATGAAAACAAGACAAAAGACATATGGAATTGTTTCCTCTTTAAGGTGTCTTTTTTAAAATAATAAACTCTCTCAAGTTAATGCTGAAATTCTTAAATTCCTACATTGAATTAATGAAGAGATTTAATGAGAAATTAAGATCTAGTATGTAGTATATGAGTCTTCTACAGATAAAATTACTAAACACTGTCAGGAAATACAAAAAAACAAGTTTATAAATGATCAAGTGTAGAATAACACTCACCCATGTACCAAAGCAAAGGAATATTGAATCAGTGTGTGAACTATTCAATAAACTCAAGGAACTGTTATAAATAAAGTTATTTTAACTTTAAATATACCCAACGTTAAGGCCTAAATATAAAATGCAGTTCAACCATCAAAACTTTGATCAACATAAAACATGTTTAAGAGAAAGGCAATTTATTTCTATGTGTTAAATATGAAATGATCTATTAATACTTGATCACTATTTAAAGCAAAATTTTTTCTATATTCTGGCCCCTTTTAGAAATGAAACATTTAATTTTAGCTCAATAAAAAGAGCATATTTCAGCAATTTTTAAATCATCATTTATATATACTATGAAAAAATTAGAGATATGTTCATAAGTCTCCAATTAAAATTTAAGCAAATGACCTTTGTGCACCTCTCTGTTATATAAATTTGATGGCATTGCAAGAGATAACCAAAGATGATTAAGGAACACGAATTTTTTTCTTGAATGTTAGTCTAGGCCTGCCTTTATCATTCTTGATTTTAATTTTCAGGTTTCAACAATAAAATAAAATTTTAAGGTTTATCTCTGTCTCTATGTAGAGGTCAGACATATAGCAACTTCTTTTGATTTAGCATAATCTTCAGTACACAGAATGAACAGTGACCTAGCTTCCATCCTTTTCTTCTTTTATAAGTCCCTGTCTTCCCAACAACCCATCAGCATCTGAAAATTCCTTCCAGTCACTGCCTACACAGATTGAGCCAAAGCTTAAATTGCTGAATATGAAGTATGGAAAGGGCTTCAGTGTCACCCAGCAATGTTAATATATGGACAAATGCTCAAAAAGTGAATTGCATTATAAAGGACACTTCTTAATATAATATAAATATTGTATCATCATTTTAGCATCTAGGCCAGCTACTGCTGAGTTTAATGTTACATTTATTTCTTTAAAAAACAAAGGTTATTGAAAAGCTCATGACATAAAAGTTCTAATCAAAATGTTTAATACTAGAATAAAAGTATTTTTAAAAGACCTAACTGTGACCAGTAGGTGTTGGGCCTACTGAACAGCATAGACTAGAGTGTGTATATTATTTCAGACTGAGTAGAAAATACTAATTTGCTTTTCATCATGCATACATATCATTTGTTTTTGTAGTCAGAGAGCATTAACAGCTACTACTGAGGAACATGAAAAATGAAGTTGATGAGTTTTGATGAAAATTTTTTAAATGTGAGACTGATACTAGTCATGATTTTTTAGGCTGTGACTGACTGGCTGAGTCAGACTGACTCAAAGTATAAGGTTTTTTTTTTTAAACAAAAGTAATATAGTTTCTTTATAAACGTAAAAAATAATTTTATTCTGATATAGATAAGTGAATAAAATACTATGAAAAATTGGAGCTTTATTAATTGCTTTTATGCTTCTCACCATGTAGTCGAATTTTGTATTATTCAAGTAAAAGCTCCAGTAAAAATCAATGAAGAGGACACTTCTGTCTCTGGCCAAAACTGAAGAAAAGAGACCTGATTACCTTCCTGACTGAAACAACCAAAAAACTGGACAAAAGCTAAAGGTTTTGAAGACACTGGCCATCAAGTAATGAAGGACAGTGATCCTTGATGGAAGAAAACAAATGGGGTGCATGCTATGGTTACCTCCAAGTTAAAGCTTTGAGAGAGTTTCTAGGCAGCAATACAGGAAGGAGGAACTCAGATGGAACTTGGAAGAATCCCTGATGTGAATATCAGAGGTGGGAGTCTGAAGAGAATAAGACAGATAGAGTTTGCAGGAAAGAGTACCAAGGATGAGAGAGATGCATATACAGAAAATATCAGAGATCTGCAGAGAGTCCCCCTGCAATATTTAGCTGAATACTAATGAGGGCATGAATATGAAAAAAATACCCAAGAGTGGAGAAAGAATCACCCTAAAATATTAGAAGAAATGATACTTGTGATCATTCAAGACCATGAATATACCTATTCCCACCACTCAGCATGGAAAAACTTCATAATAAATGGGCCACTGGGTAGAGGATGGCCCACGTGAGGATTTTGTCTAAGTTAATCTAGCTCTAGGTTAAAAGCTTTTCTGATCCCACCAAACAAAACCTTAAAAACAAACAAACAAAAATAAAAAGATCATATTGTTCTTAATACTTAACTAAATCCCAGAAAAATAGCAGAAAAATATTTACAAAAATGTGAAAATATTCATCATCCAAAAGCTGAATTTTATAATTTATAATCAGAAAAACAAGGCAAATAATGATAAGAAAAAAAACAACCAATTAAAACTGATGCAGAACTGATGTTATAAATAGAAAACAAGGTTATTAAAATAATCATTATAACTTATTATATGTTTTAAATCATTATATGCTTAAAAAGTTAAGTAGAGCAATAGAGGATATTTAAAATTCCTAAATCAAACTTCTAGATATGAAAACTATTATGTCTGAAATGAAAAATACACTAGATGAGACTATTGTGGATTACATTTTGCAAAAGAAAAAAAAATTAGTGACCTTGAAAACAGAAGAAAACAACCTATCCAAAATGAAGCACACAGAAAAATACTTTTAAAATAAACACAGCTCAATGTTTTTAGAATATCAGAGCTCAATGTTTTTTGACTAGTATATCAATTTACAGAGATACATACTAAAAACCACTGAATTATATACTTTCTTGAATTCTTTGGCATGTAAATTATAACTGGATAGAGCTGTTTAAAAAATATGAGCTGTGAGCAACTTCAAGTGACCTAATATATATGTGTGGAGTCCCCAAAAGAGAGAAGGGGGAGGAGGACAGAAAAAAAGACTTGTAGAATAATGAACAAAAATTTTCCAAATTTAAGGAAAAGTTTAAACACAGACATACAATAAGCTCTACAAATTGCAAGTACAAGAATAAAATGAAATCAAGGCATAGCATAATCAAATTGCTCAAAATGTGAGATAAGAGAAAATCTCAGAAGCAGCTAGAGTTAAAGAGACGTGTCATGTAGAGACACAGGGAGAAGAAAAACAGCAGATTTCTCATTAAAAACAATGTAAGCAAGAAGGAGTAGAGGAATACTTGTAAAATATTGAAAGAAAATATTTGTTTTAGAATCAGGTAGAATTAGTCTTTCAATTTCATTCCTCTGATTCAAGTTGTTTTAGTTACTCTAGGGTATCAGAATTTTCATATGAATTTTCAAATTTGCTTGTCAATTTCTACAAAGAAGCCTGCTGGGATTTTGATTGGGATTGTATTGACCCTATAGGTCAGTTAGTAGAAAACTGATATCTTAAAAATATTAAATCTTACCCATAGATATGGTCTTAGGTCTTCTATGAACCTTGACTGATAATGATGTATCAGTATTGGTTCATTGATTGTAACCAATGTATCACACTTTTTTGGTGGTGGCAGAACTTGTGGGTAGGATGGGGGAAGAAGAGGGAATAGGTGGTAAACTTTCTGTATTTTCCACTCAATTTTGTTGTGAACCTAAAACTTCTCTAAAAAATAAAGTGTGTTAATAATCTTTAAAAAGAATGATCTTAAATCAACAACTTAATCTTCCGTATTTAGAAACAAGAAAAAGAACAAACTAAAATGAATGTAAGCAGAGGGAAAGGAATGATAAAAACTGAGCAGAAGTAAATTTAATAGAGAAGAGAAAAATCAGCTAAACCAAAAGTTGGTTCCTGAAAAAAAACAATAAAATTGGCAAAAATTTAGCTAGATTGATCAAGAAAAATAAAAGAGAAGACTCAAATTACTAAAATCAGGAAATACAGAGAGAATATCGCTACCCATCTTAAGAAATACAGGAGATTATGAGAGAATGCTATGAAAACTATATGCCATCAAATTTAAAAAGTTATGGTGGAAAAAGAATCACTCCAGAAATTACTGAAAGGCACAAATTACTGAAATTTACTCAAGAAGACAAAAAATTTAAATAGGCCTATACCGAGTAAAAAAAAATTAGTAATTTAAAAACTTCACACTGGTGTCAGTTCAAGATGAAGAAGACACAGGAAAATCCTGAACTCACCTCCTCCCACAGACACTAAATTTACTGCTATATATGGAACAATTACCTCTTAAACCCTAAAACCTGGCCGAGCAACCACTTCACATCTGGCAAAGGAGAGGAAAACCACATGGAAGTGGGTAGGAAAGTTTTCTTTTTTTAAAACTTTTTATTTTATACTGGAGTACAGCTGATTAACAATGTTGTGATAGTTTCAGGTGCACAGCAAAGGGACTCAGCCATACATATACATGTATCCATTCTCCCCCAAACTCCCCTCCCATCCAGGCTG
This sequence comes from Grampus griseus, assembly GCF_964374135.1. Taxonomy (NCBI): domain Eukaryota; kingdom Metazoa; phylum Chordata; class Mammalia; order Artiodactyla; family Delphinidae; genus Grampus; species Grampus griseus. The sequence continues at coordinate 29,578,563 of NC_139007.1, read as the reverse complement.
CCACATAACATTGAGCAGAGTTCCCTGTGCTATACAGTTGGTCCTTGCTGGTTATTCATTTTAAATATAGCAGTGTGTACATGTTGATCCCAAACTCCCTAAACATCCCTTCCCCCGATCCTTCCCCCTAGTAAGTAACCATAAGTTCATTCTCTAAGTCTGTGAACCTGTTTCTGTTTTGTAAATAAGTTCATTTATATCATTTCTTTCTAGATTCCGCAGGTAAGGGATATCATATGACATTTCTCTTTTTCTGACTTACTTCACTCAGTATGACAATCTCTAGGTCCATCCATGTTGCTGCAAATGGCATTATTTCATTATTTCTAATGGCTGAGTAATATTCCATTGTATATATGTACCACATATTCTTTATCCATTCTTTTATCAGTGGACATTTAGGTTGCTTCCATGTCTTGCTATTGTAAATAGTGCTGCAATGAATATTGGGGTGCATGTATCCTTTCAGACCATGTTTTGTTTTGTTTTTTCAGAAGCAAAAAGTTTTAACATAATGTATATGAACCATTTTATGAGGATGATGTCCAAGGAGTTAAATGCTTTTACAAGATTTTGGGCCAACAAATAACATGGTTTAAAAGTTCTGAATTGAAAAAAATTTTTTTCCAGGGGTCTTTGTTGGGCTTGATACAATTAATAACATGTCACATAAACAGAGGCAAGTGTAGGCACAATAGGAATCCTGTGGTTAGGGGGCTTTGTTCATCCTAAGCTACAGACAAACCAGTGTCTATGGCTTGCATTCAGATCTCAGTTCAGAAATTAACACTAAGGACATTTTAAGACATAATCTCATCATAAACCCCAGTGCAGTGACCTACAATTGGGAGGGAGCTCAAAACCCAGAACTTCTCCCTGAGGAGCAAAGTGTTAATACTCCAAATCAGGCACCCTAACTTTTGAGAACAGGAACTGAGAGATGAGAGCCCAAAACATCTTGCTTTGACAACCAATGGGTCTCATAGCTCATGTGGTAAACTGATAAACGTCCCTTAAAAGGCCTACATACAAACCCACTCTAGGATCCAGTGCAGAAGCAGCCCTTTGAAAGGTACCCAGACTTTATGTGAAAAAAGACTCATTTCCTAATTTTAAAGCAATTGTCTAAGGGGCAGGTGCCTGCTGGGATACTCTCCAGGGACAGAAGCTTGTGGGTGACATCTTCCCACTCTTTTGATGCCTTAAGGCCTTACTAAAGCCAGCAGAAACCATTTTTTTCCTTTTGTTTTCTTTTTTGTTTTCCTTTCCCATGAGGGCCACATCTGTGCTCCACCTGGTAGGCGCCATCTTCTGTACTCTTTCTCTACTTTACTAAAGCCAGCAGGTACCATTATTTTTTTCCCACTTTTTATTTCCTTTTTCTTTTTTTTCTTTTTCTCTTTTATTCATTTTTCAATTTTCTTTCGCTTTTCCTCTTTCATTTTCCTTTTCTTTATCAAGTGCCATCATTGCATTCCCCCTGTGCCTCAGTCCAGCCAGTGGGCAGCATCTTTGTACTCTCTCTCTGCCATGTTCCAGAACACCAATATCTCCCAGCAGGAAGCCTCTACACATGTCTGGTGATCCATTTTTTTGTGACTGCCACTCAGGGGATGCCCCTTCATTGCCTGGCTCTGGAGACTAGAGGGACTTGTGTTTGTGGGTCCCATGGTACTGTAACAATTGTAGAGATAGTTATTGGCTGACTACTACTCCCAGGGAATTGCACAGATAGCAGACTGAAACACACCTCGGTCTTTTTTTTTTTTTTGAAGTGTTTTTTTTAAAATCTTTTTTGGAGTATAATTGCTTCACAATACTGTGTTAGTTTCTGTTGTACAAAAAAGTGAATCAGCCATATGCATACATATATCCCCATATCCTCTCCCTCTTGAGCCTCCCTCCCACCCTCCCTATCCCACCCCTCTAGGTCATCGCAAAGCACCGAGCTCGTCTCCTGTGCTATGCTGCTGCTTTCCACTAGCTAACTATTTTACATTTGTTAGCGTATATATGTTGATGCTACTTTCACTTCCCCCCAGCTTCCCCCTCCCCACCTCCATGTCCTCAAGTCCGTTCTGAATGTCTGTGTCTTTATTCCTGCCCTGCCACTAGGTTCATCAGTACCATTTTTTTAAGAGGCCTATGTGCTTGTCCAGAGCTTTGGCCTAAGGGGCAGGCTTCTGGTTTGGCACATTATAAGGACCTAATGAGGGGCTCTATGATAACAGAGGCTGCTGAATTCAATATTTTCACTCTCCCTCTGCCTCACTCCAGCTTGCTAGTATCTTACAGAAAGGAGTTTATATCCTCTCTAGTACCCTGATTTTTGTGGCTGCTGAAAGGGGACACTTCTATATCACCTGGCTCTGGTGGCCAGTGGAGTTTACACTCATGCATCCCATGGGACTATAATCAACAGTGAAAGAGTTCTTAAATAGCTACCACCCCCAGGGCACAACAAAAGGCAACAGTCCCAGGAGCTCAATCTTTCTGGAAAGAGGCTTATTAGCTTATCATCATAGCTACAGCCTGATGGGCAGGTTTCTAATTAAGCACACATCTAATGGCCAACTGTAAACATTTCCTGAGATGTCAGATGGTGGGCACTATCTATACACTGTCCCTCTGCCACAGTCCAGAGAGCCAGCATCTCTCAGCGGGGAGCTATTATATGTGTTTGGTATATCTGAGTCCCTGGTATTTGCAGATGCCATCCAAGGGATACTCCTTGATTGCCTGGCTCTGATAGCCAGGGGCACTTGCATTTCTGAGTCCCCTGGCACTGTAACAATCAAAGAGACAGTTTTTGGCAGGCTACCATCCCCAGGGCATTGCACAGACAGCAGACCGAAACACATCCCCAGCCTTTCCATGAGAGAAGCCTAGTTGCTACTTCTGGAGCTTCAGCCTTGGGGCAGGTTTCAGGTTTGGCACACAACTAAAATCTATAGAGATGCTCTCAGGGAATGTAGGTAGGTGGATAGCATCTTTGCACTTTTCCTCTGCCTCACTATAGCTCACTTGCATCTCCCAGAAAAAAGCTTGTGTATGCAACTGGAACCCTGATTTTTGTGACTGCTGCCCAGGGAACACCTCCGGATTACCTGTCTCTGCGGGCCAGTGGGGCTTATGCATGTGGTCCTGCAGAACTCTGTATATTTGTATTCTTTAAAAGCTGTCGTCTGAGGGTCTGACCTCCAATCAGCCTGAATCTAGTTAGGACACTGTCTGGTCTTGGCACACCCTCAACTACAGAGACCTATTAAAAATAAAATAGCCTTCTTAGACAATCACAAAAGTTTGGAGACAACCAAAAGCTAGAGCAAGATTAAACAGTAAGATTCATCTCCTGCACAAGGCCAACTCTTCAAGACTGGGAGAAGTGGCTGTTTCATCTAACGTGTAGAAACCAACACAGAGTCAAGAAAAATGAAGAGACAGAGAAATACATTTCAAACAAAGGAACAAAATAAAACATAAAAAAAATTAATGAAACAGAGATAAGTAATTTACCTCATAAAGAGTTAAAAGTAATGATCATAAAGATGTTAACCAAACTCAAGAGAAGAATAGATGAACAAAGTAAGAACTTCAAGGAAAATATAAGGAAGTTCCAAACAGAAGTCACAGAACTTAAGAGTACAATATCTGAACTGAAAAATACAATAGAGGAGTTTAACAACAGACTAAAGGAAGCAGAAAAAAAGGATCAGTAAACTCAAAGACAAGGCAGGGGACTTCACCCAATAGAGCAGCAAAAAGAAAACAGAATGAAAACAAGTGACAATAGCTTAAAAGACTAACGTGGCAACGTCAAGCAGACTAACATCTAGGAGTCCCAGAAAGAGAAAAGAGAGAGAAAAGGACAGAAAATTTATTGAAAAAATAATGGCCGAGAACTTTTCTAACCTGGGGAAAGAAATAGACATTTCGATCCAGGAAGCCTAAAGAGTTCCAAATAAGAGGAACATAAAGAGACCCACACCAAGACACATTATAATTAAAATGTCAAAACTCAAAGACAAGGAGTGAACCTTAAAAGCATCAAGGGAAAAACTACTTGTTACATACAAGGGAACCCCCATAAGAGTATGAACAGATTTTTCAACAGAAACTTTGCAAGCAATAAGGGAGCACTGAAAGGGAAAAAATTTCCAACCAAGAATACTCTACCCAACAAAGTTATTATTCAGACTGAAGGAGAAAGAGAGTTTTCAGACAAGCAAAAGCTTAATAAGTTCATCATTACTAAACCAGCCTTACAAGAAATGTGAAAAGGACTTCTTAAAGCCAAAAAGAAAGTGTACAAGTGAGTAACAAGAAAACATATAGAAATATAAACCTCACTGGTAAAGATAAATATATAGTAAAGTTATAAAGTTTTATATATAGTTATATATATTAATATATAAACTTAAAAAGTATATATACTATATATATAGTAATATATATACAAACTTATAAAGTTAGTAGGAATTTTAAAAGAAGAATTAGTAAAAATAACTGAAAATACAATAATTAGTTAAGGGATACATAAAATAAAAAAACCTAAAATGTGAAGTCAGAAACAAAGCATTGGGATGGAAGAGTAAAAATGTAGAACTTTAGAATGTGTTCAAACTTAAGTTGTTATAGACTTAAAATACTGTTTTATATATATAAGCTATTATGTAAGCCCCCCTGTAACTACCAAACAAAAATCTATAGTACATACACAAAAGACAATGAGAAAGGAATGTAACCGTACCCTTAAAGAAAGTTGTCAACCAACAAATGAAGACAGCAAGAGAAGAAAGGAACAAAGAAACTAAAAAACAGTCAGAAAATAGTTAACAAAATGGCAGTAAGTACACACTTATCAATAATTACTTTATATGTAAATGGATTAAATTCTTCAATTAAAAGATATAGAGTGACTGAATTGATAAAAAATCAAGACCCATCTATATGCTGCCTACAAGAGACTCACTTCAGGTGCAAGGATATACACACACTGAAAGTGAAGGAATGAAAAAAGATATTTCATGCAAATGCAAGTGTAAAGAAAGCTAGGGTAGCTATATTTATATCAGACATAATAAACTTTAACAGAAAAGGTGTAATAAGAGACAAAGAAGGGCATTAAATATTGATAAAAGAGCCAATCCAAAAAGAAGATATAACTTTTGCAAATATTTATGCAAATACAGGAGCACCTAAATATATAAAGCAAATATTAGCAGACCTCGAGGGAGAAATAGACAACAATACAATAATAGCAGGGAACTTTAATACCCCACTTATACCAAGGACAGATTATGCAGACAGACAATCAGTAAGTAAACATCAACTTTAAACAACACATTAGACAAGATGGACTTAGATATATACAGAACATTCCATCCAAAACAAATAGAACACACAACTTCTCAAGTGCACATGGAACATTCTCCAGGATAGATCATATGTTTCAATTTTAAGAAGATTGAAATCATATCAAGCATCTTTCCAGCCACAATGGTATGAAAGTACGAATCAATTACAAAAAGAAGACTAAAAAATTCACAAATACATGAAGACTAAACAACATGCTACTGAACAACAAATGGGTCAACAGAGAAATAAAAAGCAAAATCAAAACATACCTTGAGACAAATGAAAATACAACATATCAAAACTTATGATGGAGCAAAAAGCAGTTCTAAGATGGAAATTCATAGTAATACATGCCTACCTCAAGAAACAAGAAAAATCTCAAACAACTTTACACACCAAGGAACTAGAAAAAGAAGAACAGACAAAGCCCAAAGTTAATAGAAGGAAGGAAATAACAAAGATCAAGCAGAAGTAAATGAGAGTGCAAAAAGATAATAGAAAAAAAAATGAATGAAACCAAATGCTGCTTCTTTGAAAAGATAAATAAAATTGACAAATTTTAACTAGACTCACCAAGAAAAAAAGAGAGATCTCAAATAAATAAAGTCAGAAATGAAAAAGAGGGCTTCCCTGGTGGCGCAGTGGTTGAGAGTCCACCTGCCGATGCAGGGAACACGAGTTCGTGCCCCAGTCCGGGAAGATCCCACATGCTGCGGAGCGGCTGGGCCCGTGAGCCATGGCCACTGAGCCAGCGTGTCCGGAGCCTGTGCTCCGCAACGGGAGAGGCCACAACAGTGAGAGGCCTGCGTACCGCAAAAAAAAGAAATGAAAAAGATGTTATAACTGATCCCACAGAAATACAAAGGATCATAAGAGAATACTATGAATAATTATATACCAACAAATTGGAAAACCTTGAAGAAACGGATAAATTCCTAGAAACAAACAACCTTACAGATTAAATCATGAAAATAATGGAAAATCTGAACAGATTGACTACTAGTTATAAGATTAAATCAGTAATAAAAACTCTCTACAAACAAAAGACCAAGACCAAACAGCTTCACTAGTGAATTCTACCAAACATTCAAAGAAGAATTAGTACCAATCTTTCTCGAATTTTTCCGTAAGACAGAACAGGATTCAACACTTTCAAACTCATTTCACAAAGCCAGCATTACCTTGATATGAACCCATCCAAGGACACCACAAGAAAAGAAAATTACCAATATCTTTGATAAATAGAAGTGCAAAAATTCTGAACAAAATATTAACAAACTGAATTCAACAATATGTTAAACGAATCATGCACCATGATCAAGTGGGATTTATTGCAGGGACTCAAGAATAGTTCAACACCCCCAAATCAATCAACATGATACACCACATTAACAAAATAAAGGATAAAAATCATGTGATCATCTCAATGGGAGCAGAAAAAGTATTTGACAAAATTCAGCATTCATTTAGGATGAACAAGGTGGATGTAGAGCAAACATACCTCAACATAATAAAGGCCATATATAACAAAACTACAGCTAACAATACTCAATGGTAAAAAACTGAAAGCTTTTTCTCTAAGATCACAAACAAGATAATGATGCCCATTCTCACCAGTTTTATTCAACATAGTATTGGAAGTCCTAAGCTCAGCAATTAGTAAAGAAAAAGAAATTAAAAACATTCAAATTGGAAAGAAAGAAGTAAAACTGTCACTATTTACTTGCAGGTGACATGGCACCATAAGTAGAAAACTCTTAAGACTCCACCAAAAACTGGAACTAATAAATGAATTCAGTAAAGTCACAGGATGCAATATCAATACATAGAAATACTAATAACAAACTGTCAGAAAGAGAAATTAAGAAAACAATCCCATTTACAATTGCAACAAAAAGAATAGAATACCTAGGAATAGATTTAACCAAGGAGGCGAAAGACCTGTACACTAAAAACTAAGACACTGATTGAAAGAAATTGAAGATGACACAAATAAAATGTAAAGATACTCCATGCTCATGGATTGGAAGATTTAATATTGTTAAAATGTCCATACTACTCAAAGCAATCTACAGATTCAATGTAATTCCTATCAAAATTCCAATGACATTTTTCACAGAAACAGGACAAATAATTCAAAAAGTTGTATGGAACCACAAAAGACCGTGAATAGACAAAACAATCTTGAGAAAGAAAAGCAAAGCTGGAGGTATCACGCTCCCTGATTTCAAACTTTACTAAAATTATGGTACTCAAAAGAGTATGGTAAAAAAAAAAAAAAAAAAAAAACCAAAAGAGTATGGTACTAGCATAAAAACAGACACATAGATCAGTGGAACAGAATACAGACCCCAGAAATAAACCTATGTATATATGGTGAATTAATTTAAGACAAAGGAGTCAAGAATACACAATGGGAAAAGGACAGTCTTTTTGATAAATGAGGTTGGGAAAACTGAACAGCCACATGCAAAAGAATGAAACTAGACCTCTATCTTTCACCAACCATAAAAATTAACTCAAGATGGATTAAAAACTTGACTGTAAGACCTGAAACCATAAAAATCTTAGAAGAAAACATAGGCAGTAAGGTCCTTGACATTAATCTTAGTAATTATTTTTTGGATTTGACACCACAGCAAAGGCAATAAAAGCAAAATTAAACAAGTGGGACTACATCAAACTAAAAAGCTTCTGCACAGAAAAGGATACCATCCACAAAATGAAAAAGTGACTTACTAATTGGGAGAAAATATTTGCAAATCATATATCTGATAAAGGGTTAATATACAAAATATATAGGGAACTCATATAATGTAATAGCAAAAAAACCAAACGATCTGATTGAAAAAATGGGCAGAGGATCTGAATAGACATTTTTCTAAAGAAGACATACAGATGGCCAACAGGTATGTGAAAACATGCTCAACATCACTAATCATCAGGGAAATGCAACTCAAAACCACAATGAAATATCACACCTTACACCTGTTAGAGTGGCCATTATTAAAAAGACAAGAAATAACAAGTGTTGGTGAGAATATGGAGAAAAGGCAACGCTTGGGCACTATTGATGGGAATGTAAATTGCTACAGACACTATGGAAAACAGTATGGAGTGGAGCTTTCTCAAAAAATTAAAAATATAACTACTATATGATCCAGTAATTTCCACTCCTGGGTATTTATCTGAAGAAGGCAAAAACACCTACTTGAAAAGATATATGCACCTTCATGTTCGTAAAAGCCTTATTTACAATAGCCAAGAAATGGAAACAACCTAAGTGTCTATTGATGGATAAAGAAGATGGGGTGTATATATAAAATGGAACATTTTTCAGCCATAAAAAGGAATGAAATCCTGCCATTTGTGACAACATGGATGGGCCTTGAGGGGATTATGCTAAGTGAAAGAAGTCAGACAAAGACAAATACCATACACCCTCAGTTATATGTAAAATTTTAAAAATAAATAAATAACAACAAAAACCCAAGCTCATAGAAACAAAGAATAGATTGGTGGTTGCCATAGGAGGGGAGTGGGTGTGATGGGTGAAGGGAGTCAAAAGGCACAATCTTCCAGTTATAAAATAAGACATGGGGATGTAATGTACAGCATAGTGACTATAGTTAACGCTGTAGTGCACATTTGAAATATGCTAAGAGAGTAAATCTTAAAAATTCTTATCACAAGGAAAAAAAATCTGTAACTATGTATGGTGACAGACTTATTGTGGTCATCATTTTGCAACATATACAAATATCTAATCACTATGTTGTACACTTGAACCTAATATAGTGTTCTATGCAAACTACACCTCAACAAAAATTAAAACTCCACACAAAGAAAATCACAGACATAGATGGCTTTACTGGCGAATTCTACCAAACATTCAAAGAGCTAATACCAAATCTTCATAAACTTCTCCAAAAAAACAGAAGAGGAAGGACTACTTCTCAACTCCTCTGTGAGGCCACTGTTACCATGATCTGAAAGTCAAAGACTCACAAGAAGAAAACTACTAATTGATAACTACTTTTTAATATAGATGCAAACCCCCTCAACAAAATACTACCAAACCAAATCCAGTATATAAATGGATTATGCACCATGAACAAGTCCCAAGAATGCCAGGTTGATTTAGCATCCCCAAATTAATTAATATAACATACCTTATTAATAGAGAAATATGATCATCTCACTAGACATATACAAAATTTGACAAAATCCAAAACCCATTAATGACAAAAACAACCCTCAAATTAGAAGTAGAAACAAAACTTTCTCAGCCTGATAAATAGCATCTGTAAAAACCATACGGCTAACCATCATACTTAACATTGAAAGACCAAATGCTTTCCCTGAAGATAGGGAACAAGTCAAAGATGTTTTATGCATAATTGTACATTTCAAATTTGGAATATTTTATGTAACTCTTCTGATGCTTTTATACTTAAAACATATTATAGTATTAAATATTCATCAAAAGCACAATTCAACTGGCTGCATAATATTCTATTAAATTAATGTATTATGATGTATTTAAATAATCCCTATTTTTGGAAAATATGATTAATTTAAAATTTTCTTTTATAAATAATATTAGGAAAGTGGGCATACTGGGTCAAATAATAGGAGCGCTTTCAAAGACTTATTTGCCAAGATCCTTCCCCAATAAATTTGCACTAATTTATAATCCCACAAGAACTTTGAGTTATATTTTAAAACTTTAACATTTTATTTAATTGATATTGAACATTTTTATTGGCTATCCTTACTTTTGTTTTTTAGATTATCTGTTCACAGTTTTAACAATATTTTATTGGAATATTAAATAAATTTTATGACACTTTATAAAAAAGTACCAACATCCTATTACATTTGTTCATAGTATTCTCTCTTTAAATATAGTTGTGGCATTTTTCATGTTGTAAACTTTAAAATTTTTAGGTAATCAAATCATTATTTCCTTCCTTTATGAGTTCTTCTCAAGCTTTTGAAAATATTTATCAATATCTTTTAAATGTTGTTTGATTTATAATTCATGAAATTTATTTTGATAAATAATCAAAATGTAAGGTTATAATTTGAGTTTTTAAAAATGGATGCCTTAGATTTTTCATGCAGTTTTTTTTTTTTTTTGGCTGTGCTGGGTCTTCATTGCTGTGTGTGGGCTTTCTCTAGTTCCGGTGGCTTCTCTTGTTGCAGAGCACGGGCTCTAGGCGCGCAAGCTTCAGCAGTGGTGGAGCGTGGGCTCAGCAGTTGTGGCACACGGGCTTAGCTGCTCTTTGGCATGTGAGATCTTCCCAGACCAGGGCTTGAACCCACGTCCCCTGCATTGGCAGGGGGATTCTTAACCACTGTGCCACTAGGGAAGCCCTCTCATGCATTTTTGTAAAATAAACAATTCTATGTAGTGAAGACACATGGAAATAAACACTCAATAAATAGTACTTTGCAGAATAATAGTAGCATTGACTGTTAAGAAACATTATCCAAAACTTGGGAATAAAGCAAAGGAAGGAATGTATGTTCTTTCAATGTCATACTAATGCACTGAATAACAGGCCCACCCATGGAGTATTTAATTCACAAGGGAAATGTAACTCCCTTTGATACATTATTTACTATTAATCAGGATTTAGGTTCTGAAATTACATGTTAATTTCTTAATATTTTAGGGTGGAGAAGTAATGATTTTTGTCCTAAAAGATTCATATTTTTGTCATAAAAGTTATCATTTTATTACCATGTAGGACTTTAAACAGTTTTATATATAATCTAACATTTTTATTCCAACACCTTTTCTTCAATGACCATAGTATATACTCAGTTCCTTAAATGGTCTTTGAACCAGCTTTATATCTCACTGGTTCCTTCATTACAGATGTAAATAAGCAAGTACGTCTTTGACATATATTCCTCTAGATTTGTGTGACAGTCATGATTATATAACATTTACAACTTTTAAAAAATTAACTTGCACTATGTATCTATGCAAAAAATTTCTAAACCCAAATATTTTAATAATATTTATTTTTATTCTTTTTGTTGTATTTAGTTTATGATTCTTATTGTTGGTGCTTCTCTTATTTCTTAAATTCTGCTTTGCTACTTGTATGGTCTTTATGTATATCTTCTCATGTGATTTGAATGATCATATCTACTTTTTAGTTTGATTTAGGTTACTTTATTTTTTCCAACATATTTCAAACCTAAATCTAATTTTAAACCTCAAAAATAAATATAAGCTTAGTACATTATCATGATTTTAAAACGCTCTTCCCTGCCTGTTGGTCCATCCCCACCTCGCTCTACTTAATCTCTTATAATGCAGTCAGGGATTTTAGATCCAGACTTTTGAGATTGCATTATTATCTTCATATTATATATGGTTTCATTCAAGAATAAATCTCCATTACATTTGATCACCACAATTAAAACAATGTTAATTAGTAATACTAAGCTAGGAACTATGTAGAACACTTAAAATGTATTATTTGATCACTAAGTTACCTTCTGAGATTGTTTCCATTATTATCTCAATTTAAGAAAAAATAATCTGAGGCTTAGAGAAAGTAAGTGCCCAAGGCCACAAATTTCTAAGTGATCCACCCATGAAGTGAATCTCATTTTGTCTCCCCAGAACACGTGCTCCAAACCACCAGGTAACATTGCTTTTTAGTTTAGCTTTAACTACATGTTTACTTGATTTCAATGCTCATCATCAGACATTGTCTTCATATTCCCCCAATTTTTAAAATTTTGAATTTTGTTTCATCATTCAGTTAGCTGCAATATATCATTAAGATTATTTTTGAAGAGGATTTTTTGTTTCCTCTGTAAATTTTTTAAATTTAAAATTTTAAAATATTTTCTGACATTATATAAAAGTCTATATTTCCATTGTTTTCATTAATGACAGCTCAGTTGTGAATAAAAATTGCACATCGTAATTTTTAACCGTTCAAATTCAGTAGATTCTGCTCACCTATCATGTCATGTTGTAGACAGGAAATATGAGACCAGTCTAATTTTTTGAGCATTATCTGTTTTATTTTTCTACCCAAATGCTAATTATTCAGTTAAAGAAATAATATGTGATAATTACATTTCTCAAGGTGTATCTAGAACATGCATCTCTTTTTACCTATTTTGTATGTTATACATTGAATCCTCATGCCGTGATTAATTAATTCTCTCTTTATAGCTGTGAAAAGTTTTCTTCAAGTATGCCTTTGATTACTAGTTCTGTTCCATTTGTTTTATAATATTTCCTGTAACTGTTCCTTTTACTTCCCACTCACTCAAATACAACTTTCATCTTTAATTCTTCATCATTTTTGTTTTGATTACCAAAGAGCTTCTCAAATGCATCTTGCATCCCATGGATAAATTATTTTTCCAATGGACCTGAGCTGTTTGCTTTTTTGTTTACATGCTTGTGATATTACTTTATCATTTCTAAAATGATAGGCATTGTGGATTGTTCTTGGTCCCGTTTTATAGATGAAGGTCAAATCAATAGTTTGAAGGAAGCAGATACTGGTTCAAAAGTAAGCAAGCAAATAAAAGCAAATAGTATGGCTCTATAGGCAAAAGAGAATAGGCTTATAAGAAGAGCAGGTAATGATGTGGATTTAATATGACTATACACTACAACATAAAGCAGTATTTTAAAAATAAGAATGATATTGAGCAGTGATATGCAGAATGTCTTTATGAATCACAGAATCAACAAACTTTGTATTTCACCTACCTTGCCCATTTCTACATAACTATATCCAAATATTGATAATATTAATGAATGAAAGAAGGAAGAAATATATATACATACATCAAATATGTATATATATATATACACACATACCAAATATTATTATTTGCAAAGCCCTGTGACAGGCATTTTACTTCCTTTTTTTTTCTTAAGTTTTTGCTGTGAAAAACAAGAACTGAAAAGCTGATAATAGAAACATAAGGTTTTATGAGTTTTATATTTTGTAATTACTTAAGAACTAACTACATTTTTATCTCGCGGAGGTCTAATAAATGTTTTCCATTTTTCTGAATTATATATCAATTCCAATTCCCAGTCAGGGAAGAATTTGTCCAGAACTTTAACATGTATATGAATATTTAACAGGTGTATAAATATATATAAAAATCTGTATAGTCAAAGACACTATATATTTCATTACGCAAGTTACAATCAGATTATTTGAACATTTTTAAGTAAAATAGGTTTAAACTATTTTGAAGATTTCCTAAACAGTCTCATCTTCTTTCATTTCTCTCTAAATCATAGTGAAAAATAATTGCATTCTAGCACTTTCCTGCCAGAAATGCGACTTCTCCAACAGAACAAAAGGGCTTCTCAGTAGAATTAATTTTCAGAAACAAAGACCTCCCAGTGAAAGTAGACATTTAATTTGAATTTTCAGCACGATATTAAGGGATTGTTTTTCTTCAGTTGCCACCTACATGTCATTGATCAGGAACCTTCTTTATTTTTGTGCCCAGATGTTCTAAAAGGTTGCTTTCATAGCTAAACGTGCTCTAAGTAGCTCAGGATACATTAACTATCCAACTTCCAGAAAAAAAAGGTTGCAATATAAATGATACAAAATGGAACAATATAGAACAATACTAATTAGACTTTGAGGAAAAATACCTCTAAATGATACATTTTTGAGAAAGGCTGAGGACTATGGTGATACACTCCATAGAAATGAGTTAAGTACAGTGCTTTGTAAACTTGAACCACTTTATGACTGTTGGAGAAACCTTTTAATATCCAATTTACACATTTCTTTTTGCATATGTCAGGAAACAATTAAAAATTATAATTTCTCTGATGTTTTTTAAGTCTTCTATATATTCTAATTTCTTGGTAGCTTTTTTTCCCTAGCATGTACCATTCACTAGAAGCCTGAAATACTCATATAAAAATATATTGCTTGTAGACATGCAGATGACTTCAAATACTTCACAGTGAATTGCTCATTCACCTGAGTGTTTAACAGTGTCAGTGTGCTCAACATTATCATATTTAATTGAATAGTTCAACAAGATAATATGCCAGGGCACACACCATTCTGTGAAATCATTCAATGCATTAGGCTAACAATAAATAAAGCAACACTTAAATGCAATACAGGGGACTTAGAGGAAATTATACAAAAAGAGAGACAGAGAGAGAGAAAAGAAAGGGAGACGGGAAAGAGAGGGACTTTTAAGAAAAAAGGGGAAAGTGGATGGATGTCTGCGAAGAGATTTCTGAAGTCTGATAACACTGATTCTTAAACCTCATTTTCTTGAATGACACTAAGAGTAAACATAACAGATGAGAAGAAAAGAGAGTATGTTTGAATATTATGTACATAGCAAATGAGTACTATTTCTAGTCCTTCAATTAGATCAGGGTGGTAGACAAAATTTTTCTGTAAGGGACCAAATAGTAACAATCATATGGCTTTTGGGGCCATATGAAAACAGCCATAGATAATGCATAAACAAATGAGTGTCTCTGTGTTCCAGTAAAACTTTATATGCAAAAAAGGTGTCTGACCAGATTTGGTCCATGGTCTTATATCATTGATATCTGATCTAGACAGAAAGTCAGCTCACTCTTGAGCTTGGATGGTGTAAAATATCAGGGAAAATAGAGTCATGCCTTTAATTTTAATAGGAATTCAGCGACTTATTTTTAGAGGTCATTATTTTTCTACGAGACTGAGCCAAAGCACATATGACCTACGACATTAGCTCTATGCAATTGCTTTCTGCTTGAATATCATTTCTGAATAATCTCGCAACCTTCATTCTTTAGGCATTTCACATGTTCTAACTCTATTGTCACTTCTAGATATTTCTTAACATTCATTATAGCAAAGAAGTTTAATGGTATCCCCCTTACCAACACAAATGTTACTCGTTCCTGGTACCCTGAATACCTCTTTATCAAGTAAAGTACAAGAAAGTTCAAATGCAAATGAAAGTTTCAAATAACACACAAGTAACAAAACGTGACAGTCTTTTCAAATATTTTTAAAATTTCAATTTATGCAAATGTTCATATACATTATTAAATTTCTAAAATAATTAATATATTATAGATCAAGATTATCTTTCTCTGTTCCATTCATTCTATGGATATTGATCACGGACAATATTTCTAATATTGTCAGGTTTGCTAACTTTTACTGGATTATGAATCACAATAATAGCATCTTTATGTTTCTGACATCTGGGACCAAGAATCTGCTCCTGCAGATTCCTCCCAAAGCTTCCCAAACCTTCCCAAAGCTGAAGGTTGGCAAAGAGTTAGGAATCTGGGCAACCAGAGCTTGCATTCCAACTTTTTCACAGGCTAAATGTGTGATCTCAGATAGATTATTTAATATCTCTGAACTTCATTTTCCAGAAAAATAAAATGATGACAATAATGCTTAATAAGATGACTGTTGTAAGGATTAAGTAAGAGAAGTTGGAATTCAATATATGTTAACTCCATTTCCTTCTTTCCTTATTCTAAGTGGATGCTTCTTAGAGTGCAAAAATATCAGAAATCTTTTTTATCACAGGACAATTGATTCAGAAAAAAAGGCATTGAGAACAAAACCATTTAAAAGAGAAACCAAATTTTTCCAAATTTTTATCTTAATTAAAAGGGGGTCAATGGCCTAATTGGGACTTTATTTTGAAAAATGTTATTAAAAATCCTGGATAGGGCTTCCCTGGTGGCGCAGTGGTTGAGAGTCCGCCTGCCGATGCAGGGGACACGGGTTCGTGCCCCGGTCCGGGAAGATCCCACATACCGCGGAGTGGCTAGGCCCGTGAGCCATGGCCGCTGAGCCTGTGCGTCCGGAGCCTGTGCTCCGCAACGGGAGAGGCCACAACACTGAGAGGCCCGCGTACCATTAAAAAAAAAAAAAAAAAAAAAAAAAAAAAAAAAAAAATCCTGGATATAACTTTACTTGTTTTTAACAAAATAAATTTAATCTTGTAAGTATAAACATGTGCTAATTCTTACAACAAAAGAAAGGATTGTGTTAATGGAGAGGGAGGTAAAACTGTTTGGGATAAAATACATGATAATGTGATATAATATATATGAGGTCATTCTCTTTACATTTCAAACTTTTAGCTCAAAAGGCATCATTCCTGCAAAAGGAATCACAGAACATTTAAAACAAAAAGTCATTCAAAATAGATAAATAATGGATAAAGGATAAGAAAGCAATGAACCACTTACTACTCAACCAATTACAGTGTGCACCTCTGTTTCAGGTTTTCCACGTACCCTATTTTGGCCTAAAACCATATTTTATTAATTGCAACAGTAAAATGTTAGATAAAGTATGCATGTATTTAAAAAAAAAAAAAAACCTTGTAAATGTTAGGTAGAAATCGTTTGGTTGTTATTATTACATAACAAAATTGTGGGATCAGTTGTTTGAAACAATTTTATTTCTGAATTATCTTCATTTGGAAGATATTATAAAGTACTGGGAAAATATATAAGATGATGTTCCTCTAGTTTTGCTTAGGAACTCGCACTTGTCTGTAATGATATGAACCATGATTAACCTTATTAACATAATTAACAAGGAGCTTAAATATAATCCACAACTTTCTCAGAAGAATTAATTTACTTCAGTATTAAAAATGGGCCATTTTTTTTTAGCTCAAATGGCAAGCATATAATATTTCTTAATTTTTTAAATTGGCACAACTGTTATAAAATAGCAGCATAGTTACAGTAGTTGAAAATATGAAGTTAAAAGGTATGGTATAGACATGAAACATAGTAGTTATAGTTTTTGTTTAATTCTTGGACCCATAACACATATGATTCGAAAACTTGAAGATCACATAATACAATGTATGCGCCATTCTCCTTAGATATGTTTTTCTATTTTTTTCATCTTTGTGCATTGAATGCCACATAAATTTTGACACATTCTAAACAGACCAAAAAACTACTTGCTGTCATGATGAGTAGTTTGCTACCAAAGTTAGAGTATTCATTTAGGCATTAAATCAGTCATCCCTAAATGAATTGGAAATTCAATTACAGTGAAAAGAACAGGTTTGGTGACCCTTTCTGTGATTACATCTTGCATATAAATGTATCTAAATCATAAATGACTATCATTTTCCTAAACAAGTGGCTGTACTAGGCAACTGACTGCCCACTTACTTAAGTTAAACTAGTACCATGTAAGCATTTTCATAAAATATATAAATGGAATGAAATCTCTAATTTAAAATATAAATAAAATCAGTGGAACTTCATGCTTTTTAATATGTATGAACCACATGACCATGAATCAGGTTGAACAAGAACTTACAAATATAAATGTATAACTTGCAGGAAGTATATAAAATTACACAAGGATTCTTATAGAGGCATTAAAATAATGTACCACATTGTGCTACTTAAGAGGTTTCTGAAAATGTCAATAAAATGTGGCCTGTAAAAGAAGGAAAATTTAGAAATTTAGCTAATCACCATCATTGTCAAAAAGTTAAATGTGTTGGCTTATGAAAATTTATATATGTAAATTTTATTTATATATATAAATATTTATATATATACACATTACTATTGGGGTAAGATTAAGAAATAGCATTATTTTTGCTCTTTGGGGTAGAACTCAAGATTAACTCACATTAGGAGATTCATAAGTAAAAGTTGAGAAGAATGAATCTAAATATATGCTTCTATATTAAATGTGGCCTAGTTAAGAATACGCAAAGTTCACTGCTATCTGAGAACAGTTTTAGAGCACGTGAGGGAAACTGGATAAAATTTGATAGTTGAAATAAAGCTTATAGGAAAAAAATTTTTTAATTTTTAAAATTATTATTTGGCATTCTATAGCTATTTCAGACCACTATTTTAAAATTATGTCCACCCAGAGAAAACGAAATAGTTAGCAGCCAGCATCTGGAAGACTAATCAAATCTGGCTTTCCTTGCATGTTTCTGTCCTGTGGACACAGCTCTTATCCTCTAACACACAACTCCCTGTGCAAAAACAAACTTATCATTACAAGTTCAGTATTCTATTCCAAGAATCTTTCTAGATTTAGTTCCCGCCTGTTATGGAAAAACAAAACTGGATTGTTTAACATTTTTTAATGCACCGCAGTTTTTATATAAGAATGTTTAATCTGTTAAAATAAATATTTATTTTAAATGTTGGCACTTAATAGTCCATTGATTATAGGTGTCTATAATCCTCAATATCACAGCCTCTATTATTCTATAAACATCACTTTTCTTAACTCTTTTTGAATCTGAAAAATTACCAAGGGAAAAATAGCTTAAAAGCACATAGGATATTCTGAAAAACAAAAGTAAAAAAAAATAGGGCAATTTAATAGTAAACTCTAGGGCTTCCCTGGTGGCGCAGTGGTTAAGAGTCCGCCTGCCGACGCAGGGGACACTGGTTCGTGCCCCGGTCTGGGAAGATCCCACATGTCGCGGGAAAAAAAAAAAAAAAAGTAAACTATAATTGGAAACCATTTACATTGTAACTGTTTGAAATATAAGCTTTTTGAGGGTAGGACTGTGTCCTTTAAGTGACAGTATATATTTGTATTCACATGAAACAAAAAGAATAGTAATTTTAATATGTTGCTTTGCTTATATATATATATATATATATATATGAAATATAAGTTTGTATCTGCTTATTTATTGTGAATGTTGGTTTTAGAACCAATATATTTCTGTGTCAGATAAGCACAGATGACACACTCCGGTCTGTTTCCCATCCCCATGGGCCTTATGATGGCTTTCTGCATGGCACATAATGGTCTCTCTGAAATTCAGGCTTGGATATCATCCAACTTTTTAAAGTTACATGTAGACAAGACTAAATTATTACTCATAGGGTCTCCTCAACATCAATCTTTATATTTCTTTTTAGTTCTTCCCTCTGACATCTAGTATATCCTCCTCAATGTCTTAGGGCTCATAACACTGAACTGATTTTAGTCTGTGCTTTGTTTTTGAGGTCCATATTAATCAGGTTGCACAGTCATCTTATTATCATCCTAGGAGCCTTTCTAGAGTATATCTTACTGCGTCTCCCAGGGACAGAAAAACCCTCAGATGTGCTTCCGTTATTTCTTGCTAGGATTACTACAATTCATTATATTCTGGCCTACCTGTCACCTCTACTCTTAGCTGCTTACAGCTAGTACAAACTCTGGCAATGTCTAAAAGCATACAAAACCTAGAATATCTGATCATATTACTTCAGCAAAGAGGAAACTCTGCTTGCCCCTAGGAAAGCTGTGGATTGTATTTAAGCCTTTATTACCTACAAACATGACAGCTTGCTGAACTATATAGTTAAGTAACTTGTTCTCAGTAATTGCTATTTTTCTTTAGGAAAAGTGCCAAGCATTGAAAGTATTTATTTCCAAAAGCAAGTTTATCTCACAGAAAGCATAATAGTTATGATCCTGAAAGGTTGAATAATTAACATTTGATAAACTGATTCCCATTTTTTGTGAACTTTGGAGGAGGACTTATTATATAGAAGAATCTTGTTAAAAATCATATATTATTTTGTAATGCAAATAATCAATCTTATGTTTATTTGTACTATAAACTTAAATGTTAGTAGTAGGGTATTAGGTTTAAAAGGCAAGGAACACCTGCAGTGATGCTGTAAAAAGAATAACGAACTCTATTTCAGTCTGGATTCTGAACTGTGAGTAAGTCCTCCTGGAAAGATAGCAATGCAGGAGCAGATTTACAGTGTTTTCCCTCATCCAGCCACTCACAGAAATTGACCAAAATGAACAATAAAATATACCTGCCTTTTATTTCAGATGTGATTAATTTGTATATTTACATTTCTTCATTCTGGGCTATGTTCCACTTTCTTTCATCCATTATGCTGTTTCAGTGTAGAAAGATCATCAACAGAAATATCCTCCTTATGAAACTGAAGAACTTACTTCATCTTCTATGTCAAAGCTGACTTGTAAGGTTCTTGAATATGGCAAGATGAATCTTTTGCCATATCAAATCCATAGAAGGTGTAAATAATGAAAAGGCAAAAGACATGCTACACTCTCTCCATGTCCATATTCCTTACCTATTTCTTATGTTTATCAGCCCTACTGAAGGCATTTTCTATGGTGGACTTCCAATTTTATATTAATATAAGAATGTTGTTTTGTAAAATTGTAATTGGTCTGTCAAAAACACTTGCCAGGTAATAAACCTGAAAAATGGCAATATCTCCCAGTATCTCTACTTTCTTTAGAAATTGGAATACTAAAGGAATGCAAAAAGCAAGTGCATATCCTTACTAATAGACTACACTTGATCTTAGCCAAAAGGCTGAGAAGGGATTATCCTTACTAATATTCACAACAGATGGTGGGTGGTGAGAAACAATGGTGGGGATAAGAAGAATCTTGAAACTAAAATTGTCCTTGAGATAAAAGACATTGAGCTCCTTTTGAAAATCAGTGATGATATATTATCTAAAAACATCATTATTCAATTTTTGGAGTTGACTAAGTAACGGGTATGCAGCAAACTTTTGAAGACCAATCCCTTAATAAAACTGTATTTATCAAAATAAAAGTAAAAGTCTTCTGTAGGAGTAATAATCAGCACAGTGTCCTAAAGTAATGGAAATTTTATCCTTTGTAGCCTTAAATCCAGGATCGTCCTCTCCTCTTATGAATAGCCTCCTTCTTCAATTACTTCCTTTATAATATCCAGAAAAGTAATAGTTGCAACAGTAAAAGCAGAGACAGCAACTTCCTTCACCATAAACCTTTTTCCCCTATGAGTTTCTCCATCTTCCACACCATCTTTGATTGGCAGCAAAGTTGTTATATTTCCAATTTTCAGTTGATCATCAAGGCTTTTGTCCCACTCTACATGAATTAAAAACATACCTGATAAGACGTTTTGAGACTTTGACCTGAAAAGAGACTTCCTGAATATAAGAATTGAGCAGTTTTCTTTTCCCAAGATATCAGGAAGCACTAGGAATCCTTATGTTGCAATCAAATTTACAATATCCATTCACTCATTTCTTCATTTGTTAATAAAGTACTATTTGTTAAGTAATATAAGAATACCTACAAGATAACCTAAGTACTTATTTAAAGTGCTATCAGGAGAAGGTTCAAGATGGCAGCATAGGAAAATCCTGAACTCACCTCCTCCCCCAAACACAATAAATCTACAATTACATATAAAATAATTCCTTCAAAAAGGGACCTGAAAACTGGATGAAGAGTGCTTCCAAAACAAAGATCAAGACAGGTAGGAGAGGCAGAGACATGGTATCACCAAGGGGAAAAAAAAAAAAAACACCCCAGCAGCAGTGATCCACAATTGGGAAGGGTTACAAAGGTATGGATCTTCTCCCTGAGGAGCGAGGAATTTGAGCTCCACATCAGGTACCCCAACCCCTAAGTCTTGCACAGGAGAGATGTGCCCCTAAAACCTGGCATTGTAAACCAAACCGACAGGGAATATGCCCAGAAAAACTATAGAACTGCAGGGAATGGAAAACCCGCTCTTAAAAATCTAGTGCATAGACTCACTCAACCTGAAAACCAGCACAAAAACATCAGATTGAATAGTGCATAGACCGTAGGTGAAGGGTACACACTAACCTTAAAGCAACTACCAGAGAGGGAAGAATCAGTTGGGATGCTCCCCAAGGACTGAGACACTGGCAGGCACAATTTTTGCACTTTCAGGCTACCTTGCCAATGCCAGTGCTGGTGGGTGCCATCCTGGAATTCTCCTTCTAACCCCGCCTCCAATGGGCACACCTGATGAGAGTTACACCCATCCCTCAGCTTTGCCCAGGCCTCACAGCTGGCCAGGGCATGCCACATCAACAAGCATGGCCCTCCCACAACAGGAAGGCATATGCAGCCTACAGTGGGGACACCCCTTGAGTACCTGGCTCTGGTGGCCAGGTGGGATTGTGCTTCTGAGTCCCACAGGACATCTCCTACATAAGGCCACTCTTTCATGACTGGGAGAGGTAGCTGATTTACCTAATACATAGAAACAAACACAGACATTTAGGCAAAATAAGGAAGCAGAGGAATATGTTCCAAATGAAAGAACAAGACAAAACCCCAGAAAAAGAACTACAGGAAATGGACATAAGCAGTCTACCTAATAAAGAGCTCAAAGTAATGGTCATAAAGATGTTCCCTAAACTCAAGAGAAGAATAGATGAACAAAATGAGAACTTCAACAAAGAGATGGAAAAAAAGAAAGTACAAAACAGAAGTCATAATTTACTAGAGGTCTTGTAGCAGACAGGATGAGGTAGAACAATGAATCAGTGAGGTGGAAGAAAAAGCAATGAAACTCACCCAGACAGAACGGCATAATTAAAAAAGGATTTAAAAAATTGAAGATACCTTATGGGAGTTTTTGGACATCAAGTGGAATAACATTCTCATTATACCTTCTTCCCAGAAGGTGAAGAGAGAGATAAAGGGCCAGAAAAACTACTGGAAGAAATAGTGGCTAAAAACAACTCTAATCTGGGGAAGGGAACAGACATCCAGGTCCAGGAAGCCCCAAATTATTCCAAATAAGATGAATCCAAAGAGACACACACCAAGGCACATTATAATTAAAATGGTAATGGCAAGGATAAAGAGAGAATCCTAAAAGCACAAAGAGAAAAACAACTTGTTATATTCAAGGGAAAGCCCATAAGGGTCATGAGCAGATTTTTCAGAAGTGAGTGGCAAGATAAGCAAAAACTAAAGGAGTTTACCACCACTAAACCAGACCTAAAAGAAATGTTAAAGGAGCTTCTTTAAGCTGAAAAGAAATGAACTAATAATAAGAAAACATACAAAAGTAAAAAGCTCATTAGGAAAGGTAAATATATAATAAAGATAGAATGGATCAACCACTTGTAAAGCAAGCATGAAGGTTAAAAGACAAAAGTAGTAAAATTAACTTAAATTACAATAATTAGTTAAGGGATGCATATAATAAAAAGATGTAAAATGTGTCATCAACAGTATAAAATACAGGGGGGAAATAAAAAGATAAAAGTTTTGTGATGTGTTCCAATTTAAGTTGCTACCAACTTAAAAGAAACTGCTATTTATATAGAATATTATATGTTAACCTCAGTAACTATCAGGAAAAACCTTAGTTACCCAAAGTAAAATGAGAAAGGAATCTAAATATAACACTAAAGAAAACCACCAAAACACGAGGGAAGAGTGAAAGAGAAGAAGAAAGAAAAAGAGAGGAACTACAAAGACAGCCAGGAAACAGATATATGCATCCTTATATTCATAGCAGCATTATTTACAATAGCCAATATATAGAAACGACCTAAGTGTTCAAAATGGATGAATGAATAAAGAAGAGGTTATATATATATATATATATATATATATATATATATATAGTGGACTATTACTCAGCCATAAAAAGAATGAAATATTGCCATTTTCAATGTCATGGATAGACCTCGAGGGTATTATGTTAAGTGAAATAAGTCAGACAGAGAAAGACAAATACAATATGATTTAGCTCATATGTGAAATCTAAACAAACAAACAACATAAGACAAAAACAAACTCACAGATACAGAGAAGATTGGTTAGTTCTTATCAGAGGGGAAGAGGATTGGGGGTGGATGGGAAAATGGATATAGGGGGTCAATTGAATGGTGATGGATGGTAACTAGACTTGTGGTGGTGATTACTTTGTGGTGTATACAGATGCTTAATGATGATGTTGTACACTTGAAACTTCTATATTTTAAAAAAAAAGTGCCTTCAAAGTAGGATCACCAAAAATATGAGAAAAATTCTAATGTTTACTAAGTTATTCACTCAAAAAAGTCATCATGATAAAGATCAGCTTATACGTCAAACTTATTTTTCAGTTTCATATATATTTTAAACTTAATGTTTGTTGGAGAAGGACTCTACAATCTTTTCAATGCTTAGGGCCTCTAGAGTCTTTATCTAGACATGCAGATGCCACACAAGGAGTTGAGTTAATGCTGTGAATCAGATAGGTGAGGTCCCTGTCATGAAAAAAAAAAAAGATTACAGATTGTGATAAATAGCAGCAGATAGTAATGGAGGATGAGGAACTTGCCTTAGATTCAGTGGTTATGAAGGCATCTCTGAGAACATGACTTTCAAATTGATAACTAAAGGATGATAATAAACTTGCCTTTCAAAAATATGGGGCAATAGCAATCCAGCAGTTGTAGGAGCCAGGTGAAAGTCCAGTGAATGAAAGGGGCTTGAAATAAAAAAGAAAACAGAACAATATAATCAAGCATACAGACTGATTGTGGAAAGGGTCAAGATGAGTTTGGAAAGGAAGGCAGAAGAACAAATGAAGACTCATGAATTAAATAAAGCTGTGATAAGTAGTTCCAATGTCATTGCACTAGAAATGGAAAATACTAAAGGAATTTAGTAGGAAAGTCAAAGTGACATGATCTATGTTCTTAAGAAATTCTTCTGGCTGCTGAGTGTAGATTTGAGAAGTAATACAGATGAGGATCCTCAATCTCTGATTTGAAAAACTGAGTGGATGATTGTTTCTTAAGAAACAATGAAACTCCTGAGATTGGGAGGCTAAAGGAGGAAGATAAATGAAATAGGTAACAAAACACAAAACATTTTTTTGGATATATCAAGTTTGAGATTTTTATGAGACATTAAAGAAGACATATCAAGTAGGCAGTTTGGATATAGAAGTCTTGGAACTTAAAGATGTCAGAGCTTAAAATATAAACTTGGGCGCCCACAGCATATACAATGTATTTAAAACCAAAGGTTTACAGGAGATCATCTAGGAAGTGGGTAAAGACAAAGAGGAGAAAAAGGATCCAGGACAATCTCAGGTACTCCATTATGTACCAGCAAAGACAAGACACTGATTACTAAGATAGAAGAGGCAGAAGAAATGAAGTTAAATGAGGCGAGGTTTCAAGAATAAAGGAGTGGCCAAATGTTGCTCTATGCTTAAAGAAAATAAGAGGTAAGAACTGTCTGTTAGACTTGGCTAATGGACCACGGCGGTCACTGGTATTAGAGAGAAGAGCAGTTATAGTGTCATAGTTAAGGTGGAAATCAGAAGTAGGGATGGTGTTAGATAATGAATTGTGGATGAGAAAGTAAAGATAGCTACAATTCCTCACATTGTAGCTCTGTTATTTCAGAGCAAGATACATGTAAATGAAACTACAAACTAAATAGGAAGGTCACATTACTGCAAAATATTAAATAATGGCATAAAGTGGGGGGTACCTATTTTATACACCTAGGCTACCCAGTCCTACATGGTACTCTAGGTTGATTTTTAAGGATTACAAAATGCAAGAGTGCAAAAAGAACTTAATTTATTTGATATATTTTTCAGATAATCGTTCTTCATTCTGCTGCCCATTTATGGATGAGTAAACAAACAAACAAAAAGTACCTATAAGTTATTTATGTGAAAAAAGTATTTGAAACAGAAAGAAGAAAATATAGTGTGACATTTAAGATGAAGAATATATTAACCAATAATATAAAATTTTACATAATAAGCACTGAACACAGAAAAATAAAAATATGGGCTCCATATTTTAAGAAGAGAAAAGAAGAGAAAACAGACTGAATAAAAATGGAGAGAGCTAAGGAAATATTTTAAGGAGAGAAATTATGTCATAAAAATGTTAAAATTATTAGAAATAGTCAAATGAAGAATCAACCAAATTGAAAAGTGAACCTAAGATGTGGAGAACAAGCTTGGGAAAAGCACAGGAAAATATAAATTGACAAAATCAGTCACAAAGGAAAGTATACAGCTAAACCCAACAAATACCGAATTTGGATTTCTGAAGAAGAGAATGAAATAGAAAATATGTTCAACTGCATAACAAGTGCAAGGCTGTTTTATAAGTATGGGGTCTTCTAATTATGCAACAGTGCTTTCACCTTTCTTTCCAAAAATTTGTTTGTAGCTTCAGGTGAGAAGAGAATATTAAAATGTGGCTGGATATAATTAGGTAACAAGAACAGGCTGTACTTTTATAGTTCAAGAAAGGGTTATTTGAAAAGCAGTTGATTTCTCCCTCTTTTTCAGTTTTTTTTAATGAAATGTTAAAATTAATCAAAATTTAAATATAATTAAGCCAGTAACTACCATGTTGTATCCTGTCTTTATTGCTGGATTAATATTAACTATTGTTAATATCTAAATCTAAGATGATATGGTCTAAAACTGGAAGTGCTAATAGACTTTTGTTATTGAGAATATTATGGAGGAAGTAAATAGTAGACCTATGTATTTGGATAGTAACTGAAGATGACAAACTACATTCAACCTTCAGAGAAGCACTGCAATTCTCTTTCACCAGAAATAATGGCTGAGAGGGGAAAAAAAGCAAAAACAAATATAAAATATAATAACACAAACAAATTTCTCCTCTCTAGACAGGCAAAGGCTGCTAATAAATCATGTCTGTTTTAAATGAAAAAAAATTTTTTAGAAACTATGAATCATCAAAATTGATTCAAGAAAAACTAAATAAACCAATAACAATGGAAGAAATTAAGAAAGTTGTCAACCATATCTCAGAAATTTTTTGGCAAATATTGTTATAATTCCTCTAAATCTAAGAAGCAAAACTTTCTAATTACTGTGAAGTTTATATGCCTCTAATATTAAAGCCTTATAAAAATAAGTAATGGTATAGAAATTAATTTTTTTAATTATAGAGTCCAAGTTCTTAAATAATATAATAGCATATAAAATCAAATCATATATTAAAATATAATCCAAAATAAATTAAAAAATAATTCCAGCAATTCAAGGACTGTTCATCATTCCTCAATAGGTCAGATTGTAAAACCATACAATCATCTCAAAAGAGGTCTAAAATGCATTAGTTAAAATTCAAGATCCATCCTAGACTTTTTTAGAAAAAAATGAATGTTATTTAAAAAGCAATAAGAATCAGCATTATGCTGAATTCATAATAATCAGAAATAAGAAAAAAATTACACCTTCATACATTTTACACAAAGCTATCAAAGCAACTCAACATGAACATAAAAACAACAACAGAATATACAAGTACTGAAAATAAGGTCAAATGATTATCATTAGCAAATAAGAGTTTTGCTATCTAAAAAAAATAAGAGGGCTTCCCTGGTGGCGCAGTGGTTGAGAGTCCGCCTGCTGATGCAGGGGACACGGATTCGTGCCCCAGTCCGGGAAGATCCCACATGCTGCGGAGCGGCTGGGCCCGTGAGCCATGGCCGCTGAGCCTGCGCGTCTGGAGCCTGTGCTCCGCAAGGGGAGAGGCCACAACAGTGAGAGGCCCGCGTACCGCAAAAAAAAAAGAAAGGGAAAAAACTTAAAGAATAAGTTATGATGATAAATTAATATTTCAAAAGACAATGATTTTCTTATATACCAGTCAACGTTAATTATAAAATGTAATATGAAAATAATAACCCTCCTTGGACACAAATATATAAAAATATTAAATTCCTCAAAAGAAATTTAATAAGAAGTGTATAGAAATATGTATAGAAATAACATAAATTTAACTTAGAGACTTAAAATATTATGGATACAGATATAAAGTTCTGTTTTTAAAGAGTCAGTATTACAAACTTTCCAAATTAGAAATTCCAGTCAAAATTCCAATAGATTTTTTGTAATGAAACTTGAAAAAAATGTTCCTAGTGTTTTAAGAAAAATTGATAAGAAAGGACTGAAAAAAACTATTTTCTGTATTGTGTATTAAAATATACAGTTGGCCCTCTCTATCTGCAGGTTCCAACCGCTGATCAAAATATTCGAAAAACAAATTCTAGGAAGTTCCAAAAAGCAAAACTTGAGTTTGTTGTGCACTGGCAACTATTTACATAGGAGTTACATTGTATTTACAACTATTTACATAGCATTTACATTGTATTAGGTATTATAAGTAATCAAGAGATGATTTAAAATATACGGGGAGATGTGTGTAGGCTATATGCAAATACTACTAATTTTATATAAAGGAATGAGCATCTCTGAATTTTAGTATCCAGGGGGGTCCCTAACCAATTCTCCACAGATATTGAGGGACTACTGTACATAAATATAATAATTTAATATGGTGATGTTTATGAAGAAATAAATACTGCGACAGAATAGAAAACAAAATTTAATCAAATAAAATTAGAAGAACACTTTACATTAAAAATGTGATACTTAAAATTATAGTAAATTGATAAATTTTCAGAAACTAGACTATAATTTAGGAAAAACTGTAAATTCAATTTACTTTTGTTTAACAATTTAAATATAGGCTTTAATATAGTATTTTAACCATAAAGATTCCACTTTTAGGAATGTATTTTAAGAATCAAAATACATTATAGGGGCTTCCCTGGTGGCGCAGTGGTTGGGAGTCCGCCTGCCGATGCAGGGGACATGGGTTCATGCCCCGTGTCCAGGAAGATCCCACATGCTGCGGAGCGGCTGGGCCCGTGAGCCATGGCCGCTGAGCCTGCGCGTCTGGAGCTTGTGCTCCGCAACGGGAGAGGCCGCAACAGTGAGAGGCCCACGTACCGCCAAAAAAATATATATATATATATTATAAGTTAAACATATATTTATTTCAGTGTTAATGGAAGTGTAATTAAAAAGAAATGTAAGAAAATGGAATTAAAATACATGTATTGATTAAAATACATTCTTGCACATGAAATATTAGATAGCAGTTAAGTTACCTTGTAGAACAACACTTATACAGTGTAACATTAAATGAAAAAGTCAGGTTAAAAAGAAGACATGATTTTATTTTTCTAACTGGAGTGCTTGAATGATAGTCTTTATTTATTTTAATGATACATTAGATTCTGTATAATTAGCAACTATTTATGAAGAAGCAATAATTACATACTTTTATTTTTAAAAAAGCATTCCAACCAGTGTTAACCACTTACACCACATGTGATCTTGGGCAAATCAATTAACCTCATAGCGTCTCAGTTCCTTCAACTAATAATTAAAAAAAAAAAAAAAATGGCTGTACTGCTTGTCTGTTATATGTAATAATATTTGTGTAATACATATTGTGTTTTGAGGATTAATTAGTAGAAAATATCCTCCTATTTAATTCTATTATGAAATATCTGACGTGAAAAATAAGAACATTAAAAATGGGGGATATGGAATATAGCAAACATTTTATAATCACTGTAAATTTAAAAATTGTGAACCACTATGTTGTACACCTGAAATTTATATAATGTTGTAAATCAACTATACTTCAAAAAAATAAAATAAAATGGTAAAAAAAATAAAAATAAAATATGGGGATATATAATCTGAAAGTGATTTTTCTATGTTAACTAGACTATTGTAAATTTTGGAAAAGTGGCCTGTATTAAGGTAAATAGAAGTGTGGGGGGTGTTCATAAAAGCTTTATGGACTTTTCTGAGTTACTTCAAGACAAACTGCAAAATTCTTTTTATAAAAAATCTAAATAAACCTAATATCATTCAACATTAATATTAAAATCCAGACAAGGCATACAACTGAATTCAGGTGGATGGGGCTGTTAGGAAGATAAATATATAGCTTTAAGCTTTATCAACTTCAAAAAGTTGAAAATCCTAGTATTAGAAAATCAAGTAATGATAAATTTACACACTTACATAAGAAAAGTTTGGTCTTAAAGTCACTTTCATAATGAGACCATTTCATAA
Source organism: Grampus griseus (assembly GCF_964374135.1). Lineage (NCBI taxonomy): Eukaryota > Metazoa > Chordata > Mammalia > Artiodactyla > Delphinidae > Grampus > Grampus griseus. Next base: position 29,548,440 of record NC_139007.1, on the reverse strand, counting down.
ACCTTTCCTGTGGATTTCATATCTATAAGATATACATACCTTCATCTGTGACATACATGTTAGAAAACAAATTGTTTAAGAAAGTGGTTTGTTTTTTAATTGCTTTTATGATGAACTGTGAATGTATGGAAAGTCACAAAGATTCCTTGATGGAACCAAAGTTTTTGAGGGTTGGCACAGATTGAGGATAAGAAGGAGTAAAGCAGTGGTCAATCTTACCCAAGAAGACATCATGGTTACTCTTAAAAGGCATTTTAAATACTAACATTTGTACTGACATTATCTGCTTATAATTTCAATTCCTACAGAATTTTTTTCTAAATTATTTTATATCAGCTTTAAAAAAGTGCATATCTATAAGGTCAGTAAATTTTGATGAATAAGAATAAGAACTTTGCATCTGAGAGATCCTAGCTTTCCCTCACTGAGATAGCTGGCAATTTCTCTAAACACTAGGTTCCTCATTTGTAAGATGGGTAACATAAGAGACTTGCTACATATGGTTGTTTGTAGAATTAAATAAGATGATACTTGTTGAGCCAAAACTAAGCCTGGCACAGAAGAAACAGCAGTACTTGTTAAATATTTTTAGCAATATCAATATCAGTAATACTTATGTGACCTCCTTTGGTTCTATAACTGTTTCTGGAAAAGCGTGGTATAGTTTGGAAATAAATATTCTCTGTGTGTGAATCTTGTCAATAATTTAAATGTGAACTCTATAAGGAAAAGCCACTGTATTGATTAGTAGTTCTTCTTATTTCAGGGCTATTTTAAGTATCACTTTAAACTTTGGTAGTAAAAGCTGCAAAGTACTAAGTAAGTGTAAAGTATTAGTAACAAATGAAAAACCTGAAAACTACAATAATATACAAATAAAATATTGTTTAATGAGTGTTTCAGATAAACAAATCGGTCAGAAACAAATTCTTCAAATTTCAAATGGTATTTAACTCAGATTAGAAGTAGAAAACTGAAAACAATGTTTGTGATCTAAAAAGATCACAAGTTTTAACAAGTTTATTATTATATAAATAGAGCCTCTTAAAATGTTTAGTAATAATTTTAATTTGTGTCGTAGTATTTTTTTTTTTTTTTTTTTTTTTTTTTTTTTTTTTTTGCGGTACGCGGGCCTCTCACTGTTGTGGCTTCTCCCGTTGCGGTGCACAGGCTCCGGACGCGCAGGCTCAGCGGCCATGGCTCACGGGCCCAGCCGCTCCGCAGCATGTGGGATCTTCCCGGACCGGGGCACGAATCCGTGTCCCCTGCATCGGCAGGCGGACTCTCAACCACTGCGCCACCAGGGAAGCCCTTCTTTTATTAATATATATATCCATTCTTATTCAGATTCTTTTCCCATATAGGTTATTACAGAACGTTGAGTAGAGTTCCCTGTGCTATACAGTAGCTCCTTGTTAGTTATCTATTTTATATATGGTAGGGTGCATATGTGAATCTCAAACTCCTAATTTGTCACTTCCCCCCACGTTTCCCCTTTGATAATCATAAGTTTGATTTCTAGATCTGTGAGTCTGTTCCTGTTTAGTTCAAATTAGTTCAAATTTTCAAACTATTTGCTTCTGTTACAGCAATTTTTCATATTATTTTTTCTACTACTACCAAACTCTCAAGAAAAAAAACCATATAAACTCATCAAACAATGAAGTATTTTCTTTGGCTCTACTCCTGAAAACTCAAATCAGTTTCTTTGAATCATAACCTCTAAAGTCCTGAAATGTCTTGCAACACTTACATATTGAAAGTTTACAAGTAGTGGAAAAGATTAATCTATAAATATATTATATGGCTTTCACATTATCCACATATTACTAACAAATATGAAAATGGAGCTTTGACAAAATTCTGACTACAAGTCAAATACATATAAATTTGATTTAACATATGTGTGAGACCCAGAATTGTAGCTATGAAGAATATATTATCATGTAAAATAAGTATCACATATATAGTGTTTAAGACTTTCTTAAACACAGCAGATAAAAATAGACAATTGATTCTACCACATAAATTATATGTGAATGCTGGATAAATTTAAACCTTTATGGAAACTTGATAGATTGACTACATAATAGTTAAAAATTTTCCTTCAAAAATACAATCTCTATAATGTAAAATAAAAGAAAAATAACATACATCCTACATATATAGCAAGCAAAGGGTTAGTACTTTCATATATTGAAAGCAATTAATAGTCAATATAAAGTTTAATGCTCCAGTAGCAAAACAAATATCAGACAAGAGTAAGAAACTCTCAATGAAAATAATGGAAAAGTCATACTAACCAAAGCCATCTATAGATTAAATGCAGTCCCTATCAATACTCCAATGGCACTTTTTTATAAAAGTAAAAGAAAAAAATCCTAGAATTTGTATGGATCCAAAAAAGACCCCAAACAGCCAAAGGATTCCTGGGAAAGATAAACAAAGCTGGAGGCATCACACTTCCTGATTTCAAGCTATAGTAATCAAGACAGTATGGCACAGGCATAAAAACAGACATATACAGAGTACTGATACATGTATATGTATAAATGAATCACTTTGTTGTACACAATATTGTTAATCAACTATACTCCAATATAAAATAAAAAGCTAAAAAAATAAAAATAAGTGTACACATACACACACACACAAAAACAGAGTATGAGCAGAGCTATACAGTAGGTCCTTATTAGTTTTCTATTTTATATGTAGTAGTGTGTATATGTCAATCCCAGTCTCCCAATTTATCCCTTCCCCCCACCCCACTTTCCCCACTGGTAACCTTAAGTTTGTTTTCTACATCTGTGACTCTATTTCTGTTTTGTAAATAAGTTCATTTGTACCATATTTTTTAGATTCCACATATAAGTGATATCATATAGTATTTGTCTTTGCCTGACTTACTTCACTCAGTACGACAATCTCTAGATCCACACGTGTTGTTACAAATGGCATTATTTCATTCTTTCTTATGGCTGAGTAATATTCCATTGTATATATGTACCACAACTTCTTTATCCATTCCTCTATCAGTGGACATTTAGGTTGCTTCCATGCCCTGGCTATTGTAAATAGTGCTGCAATGAACATTGGGGTGGTTTTCAATTATGGCTTTCTCAGGGTATATGCCCAGTAGTGGGATTGCTGGGTCATATGGTAGTTCTATTTTTAGTTTTTTAAGGAACCTCCATACTGTTCTCCATAGTGGCTGTATCAACTTACATTCCCACCAACAGTGCAAGAGGGTTCCCTTTTCTCCACACCCTCTCCAGCCTTATTGCTTGTATATTTTTTGATGATGGTCATTCTGATCTGTGTGAGATGATACCTCACTATAGTTTCCATTTGCATTTCTCTAATAATTAGTGATGTTGAACATTTTTTCATGTGCTTTTTGGCCATCTGTATATCTTCTTTGGAGAAATGTCTATTTAGATCTTCTGCACATTTTTTGACTGGGTTGTTTGGGTTTTTTTGATATAGAGCCTCATGAGCTGTTTGTATATTTTAGAGATTAATCCCTTGTCAGTTGCTTCATTTGCAAATATTTTCTCCCATTCTCTGAGTTGCCTTTTCACTTTTTTATGGCTTCCTTTGCTGTGCAAAAGCTTTTAAGTTAAATTAGGTATCATTTGTTTATTTTTCGGTTTATTTTCATTACTCTAGGAGGTGGATCCAAAAAGATATTGCTGTGATTTATGCCAAAGAGTGTTCTGCCTATGTTTCCTTCTAAGAGTTTTATAGTGTCTCGCCTTACACTTAGGTATTTAATCCATTTTGAGTTTATTTTTGTGTATGGTGTTAGGGAGTGTTCTAATTTCATTCTTTTACATGTAGCTGTCCAGTTTGCCCAGCACCACTTATTGAAGAGACTGTCTTTTCTCATTGTATGTATATTCTTGCCTGCTTTGTCATAGATTAGGTGACCACAGCTGCTTGGGTCTATCTCTGGACTTTCTAACCTGTTCCATTGACCTATATTTCTGTTCACTCTGTAATGACCTATATGGGGACAGAATCTAAAAGAACAGTGGATATATGTATATGTATAACTGATTCATTTTGCTGTACAGCAGAAACTAACACAACACTATAAATCAACTCTACTCCATAAATTTTTTTTTAAATATTTGTTAAAATATTTAAAACTTAGTGTTGATTATAAATGTATGGGAAATTTTTAAAAATAAAGCTAATATTTATTTAGCACACTATAATTTAAAACAAACAAAACAAAACACAAAAAACCAGACACACACACCAATTGAACAGAATCACCAGCCCAGAAATAAACCCATGAATGTATGACCAACTATTATTTGACAAGGGAGCCAAGAATACTCAGTAGAGAAAAGACAGTCTCTTCAATAAGTGGTGCTGGGAAAATTGGGTACTCACAAATAAAGGAATGAAACTGGACCCCTATCTTTCACCACTCACAAAAATTAACTCAAATGGATTAAAGACTTAAATGTAAGACTGTAAAACATAAAACTCTTAAAAGAAAATATAGGGAATAAACCTCCTTGATGTACGTAATATTTTTGAAAGAAATAATGACACTGATTAATGTCATTAATATGGTTCTATTTGGTGGTAAAAATGAAGAAACACACTTCATACATATGTTTGCATGAGCAAATAGGAAGCTACAGCAGCTTGTTGACCTCAGTTTCTTTAGGAGGGGAGTTGGGGCAGATACACTTGGAAGAGACCCATGACCAGGTGGGTAATGACCATATTCTATTATACTTAGTACAAAGACAATATGTTAAATATCTTAAAGCATATTTTAAAAATTATCTTAAGCCCATCTGGCAAGACATGTCAAGAGCCTTAAAAATGTTTTCTCTTGATGCAATAATTTCTCTATTAATAATTTTTCTTAATAAATAATTATAGGTGTTTCCAAGATTTATGTATAAGAATGTTAATTGCAGGACTATTTATAAGAGCAAAAATTTTGAGCTAATGTTCCATCAACAAGGAGCTAGCTAGATATATTAAATAAAAACTTATTTACATATACAAGTGTAAATAAATGTTATTGATATACACAAGTGTATAATATAAATATACAATATATTTCTATGTATCTATATAATATATAATATACACATATATTTCTATGAAGATATTAAAAGCCATGTAGACATTTTTTAGAGAAAATATGAAATCTTTTGCTCTACATGCTACAAACATCTTCCCAGTTTGTCACTGCTTTCCATTCCTTTCGTGACACATTTACTATACTTTAACCTATATGAAAAGATACTAGAATTAACAACACCAAATAATTAACAGTGAGCCAGTAGATATATTTCCCATGATTTTAGCTTCAGATTCATGTTTATATATCCTATAAACCCTCTATCATGAAAACATGTTACATTTATAAGAAAGAAATAAATTATTAAAAAATAAAGTTTTAGGTTTATTTTGTGTAATATGTTATATTTATTTAAACAGTTTGCAAAGAAAAATTCTACATTGACTATAATAGCATATATGTAGACCTAAAATATATACTGTTCAGGAAGTCATGCTTCTCAGAATACTGTAACATAGGATAAGAGATTATATTTATTATTTTTTAGCTAGAAAGTGGAAATAAAATTTGTTAACGATTTGAGCCCTGAACATATGTCTGAAAGTTATTAATTGTTCTTTTCTTGATGTATCACTAAGACATATCACATAGAAATGTTAGAGCAGACAGGAATAAAGATGCAGACGTAGAGAATGGACTTGATGACACCGGGAGGGGGAAGGGTAAGCTGGGACGAAGTGAGAGAGTGGCATGGACATATATACACTACCAAATGTAAAACAGATAGCTAGTGGGAAGCAGCCGCATAGCACAGGGAGATCAGCTAGGTGCTTTGTAACCACCTAGAGCGGTGGGATAGGGAGGGTGGGAAGGAGACGCAAGAGGGCTGATTGACTTTGTTATACAGCAGAAACTAACACACCATTGTAAAGCAATTTTACTCCAATAAAGATGTTAAAAAATAAACAAATAAAATAAAATCTAAAAAAAATTTAGAGTATATATAATATTTTCAGAAATTCTAGATTGTTAAAGGTGCAATTATTATTAAACACTTTTCAATATTGGTTCTCTCCAACATAATTAAACTTCAATGGATAGATTTTTCTTTAAAATACTTTAATTTCTTGTATTTGTTTTACTTTTAGCTGTCTGAAATGCACATTTCCTTATAAAATAAGTTGGAATATGAGGGGTTGGTTTGGTTTGGTTTGGTTGCTCTCTTATATAAGTAGTTTGAAAATAATTCTGAAATGAAACTTTCACTGTGGTCAAGTTATTCCTATTTTCTTTCCACAGCGCCAGCCATGAAAAAAAAATCCATTGCCTTTTTAACAATCATATTAAAGAGTAAAAAGACCTTTTCAAAAGGTGAGAGATTGCCTTTGGTACTGTTAGTTAAATGTCGTATTTTCCTCAAGAACTAAGAGTCACCTTTATTAATATAGTTGACTACAGTGGCATCTGATTCTGAATTTAGAAAACCACTAAGTTTTTCATATTTCTTATATAGATAATCTAGCTTGCATATCAAACATGGAAGCTGCCACACTTTTTGCTCTTGACTCCATTAATTTCAAACTTAGTTTAAGACTAATTATAATAGAGTTCTTGTGGTTAGAAGTAAAACCCAGCTCTAAACTGTTTAATAATAGAAACAGAATTTTATAAAGTTATGAGATATCTCATTGAACCCAAATATAACAATGGGACGGGGCCTGAAGAAAAACTAGATATGAGCAATTTTCTTCTCTGCTTCTCTCTGAGGTTCTGGTTTATTTTTCTTTCTTTCTGTCATTGCTTCTTAATCTCTGGTCCATAGGCCAGGACATATGGTCATATGACTGTTCCTAACAGTCCAGACCCCCAGTAAAAGCATGGCATTCTTGGCCCCAAGTTCTAAATCTCCAGGATATGGACTCAGTGCTCCATATCTGGCAAATTGCCCACCACAAACCTGTCAACTGAAGTCACCTGGTTATAAGGTTGATCCTGCTACTGCAATATGGATGGCAGGACTGGGGAAGACACAGACTTAGAAAAAATGGGAAGTCGATAGTCCAACAAAGTAATAGATATCCATTATACTAGGGCCCTACCTAGTCTATTCTCTACAGAGGCATACCTCATTTTATTGCACTTGATAAATATTGCATTTTTTACAAATTGAAGGTTTGTGTCAACCCTGCAACAAGCAAGTCTATTGGTGCCATTTTTCCAGCAGCATTGTCTTACTTCCTGTCTTTATGTCACATTTGGTAATTCTAGCAATATTTCAAACTTTATCATTATTATTAAATCTGTTATGGTGATCTGTGATCAGTGATCTTTGACATTACTATTGAAATTGTTTGGGGGCACCATGAACCCTGCCCACACAAGATGACAAACTTAATCAATAACTGTTGTGTATGTTCTGACTGCACCACCAAGCAGCTGTTCCCCTGTCTCTCTCCCTCTCCTTGGGCGTCCCTATTCCATGAGACAGGATAATATTGATATTAGGCCAATTAATCACCCTACAATGACCCCTAAGTATTCAAGTGAAAGGAAGTGTCACACAGCTCTCACTTTAAAAACAAAAGCTAGAAATGATTAAGCTTAGTGAGGAAAGAGTATCAAAAGCCAAGAATGGGTCTAAATCTAGGCTTCTTGCACCAAACAGTTAGCCAAGTTTTGAATACAAAAGAAAAGTTCTTAGAGGAAATTAAAAGTGCTACTCCAGTGACCACACAAATGATAAAGTGAAACAGACTTGATGACATGGAGAAAGTTTTAATGGTCTGGTTAGAAAAATCAAACTAACCACAACATTCCCCTAAGCCAAAGCCAAATCCAGAGCAAAGCCCTAACTCTCTTCAATTCTATGAGGGCTGAAAGAGGTAAGGAAGCTGCAGAAGGAAAGTTTGAAGCCAGCAAAGTTTGGTTCATGAGGTTTAAGGAAAGAAGCCATTTCTACAAGATAAAAGTACAAGTGCTGATGTAGAAGTTGCAACAAGTTATTCAGAAGATCTAACTAAGATAATTCATAAAGGTGGCTACACTAAACAAGAGATTTTCAATGTAAATGAACCAGCCTTATGTTGGAAGAATATACTATCTAGGACAGTCATAGCTAGAGAAATCTCAATGCCTGGCTTCAAAACTTCAAAGGACAGGTTGACTCTTTTCTTAGGGGCTATTGCAACTGGTGACTTGAAGTTGAAGCCAGTACTCATTTACCATTCCAAAAAATCCTAGGGCCATCAACAGATGAATGGATAAAGAAGATGTGGCACATATATACAATGGAATATTACTCAGCCATAAAAAGAAACGAAATTGAGTTATTTGTAGCAAGGTGGATGGACCTAGAGTCTGTCATACAGAGTGAAGTAAGTCAGGAAGAGAAAAACAAATACTGTATGCTAACACATATATATGGAATCTAAGAAAAAAAAAGGTCATGAAGAACCTAGCAGTGAGACGGAAATAAAGACACAGACTTACTAGAGAATGGACTTGGGGATATGAGGGTATCCCCAAGGATATGGGGAGGGGGAAGGGTAAGCTGTGACAAAGTGAGAGAGTGGCATGGACATATATACACTACCAAACATAATATAGATAGCTAGCTAGTGGGAAGCAGCCGCATAGCACAGGGAGATCAGCTCAGTGGTTTGTGACCACCTAATGGGGTGGGATAGGGAGGGTGGGAGGGAGGGAGACGCAAGAGGGAAGAGACATGGGAACATATGTATATGTATAACTGATTTACTTTGTTATAAAGCAGAAACTAACACACCATTGTAAAGCAATTATACTCCAATAAAGATATTTTTTAAAAGTTACTTTTAATTTCTATAAAATATATTAATTCTAGTCAGTTTCTTTACTCTTTCTCCAGTGCCAATTATGCCCGTCCATGCCTCATTCAATCTCTCTTCCTTGCTAGTCACCCGTGGTATGTGGTACAACCAAAGATAAATCGTTATAACAAGTGATACTATCATCTGAAACTCTCTCTTAAGCCCTAAAATATCCTGGGTTCCTTATCAAAACCTTTGGCTAGGTTACCTATGTGGTACAGCTAAGCCAACAGAGTTCACCTTATATGTCCTCAAACTTACAAAACATATAACCAAATTTACAGCATCACTAACCCATCTATCACGTAAGTGAAGGTGATTTTGAGTCTTATATGTTCCCACATTTCTAATTCACAAAATGACAACTCTAGTGTGTCATTGAAGAGAAGGATATAATCAAGAAGAATTAGATTTTGGAACCTACTACCACTTATTGCCACATCCACATACCCTAAGACATCGGTATGCTATTCACAAGTTTATTTCAGAGGCTCAGAGTTACAGATTTCAATTCCAGTTCCGCTATGTAATGTAATCTTGGCCAAGTTACTTAACCTTTCTGAACCAATAATCTTATCTACAAAAAGAGACTTGTTATATCTACCTCAAAGTGTTGTAAAGATTAAATAGGATAATGTATACAATGCTACAAGTATAGTTTGTCTTATTAATAAATACTAGTTTTCATAGCATTCAACCCAATAACATTCTAGGACCAGAAGCTCAGGCTGGCCCTGGAATGACAGATGCAGCCAGGCTAACTGGCGGGATGCAGAAAGTCAGCCTCCATGAGATCTGTTTCATTGGAAGATCTGTTTCATCTGTTTCATCTGTTTACTTGGAAGAGGTAGCATCATCTCTCTTGGCCTGAAGAAGCTGCTGATTATCACAATCTCCCTTCCCTTTACCCTATACTCTGTCTTGAGGCATGCTGGCATAACTTCAGAGCTGAGGTTTGAGGGACCTCAGCTCTGTAGTTATGGTTGCCTATCAGATAATTAAAGGTGATAAAAATTAGGACAACAAAAAGATCCTAAAACAGTAAGCCAAAACGATGATACATTATAATGGTAGAAGTATAAATGCTTTATTTAATTTTTCTGTTTTCCAAACTTTCTTCGTGTGATTCTATTACTTTCAGGATGAAAAATGTATTTTATTTACACTTGAAATAACCATGAAAAAAAAAAAACAGTAGTTTTAAAGGCTGGTTATTATAGTAGCATTTAAATTAGAAAAAAACTATAAAAAGCCTAAATGCCCATCTAAAGAAATGGATAAAATATGTGTTGGTAGCGTCATCAAATAAATTATTATGCAAATTTTTGAAAGTGACAATATGGATTTACATTCATTTAAATAAGATGAAATTCTTAAAAATAGATTATGTATCAGTGTGATAAAATAAAAAAAAGGTACGTGATGTAAATGGGAAGACATAAAAAGTTTGTAATATGTATGATTAAATCAAATAATGCTATTAACAATTTGAAAATTTTAAAAAACGGTGAACTTTGGCCTCATGTCTGCCTTAATCCTCCCTTCTTTTTGGTACCAGTGAACCCTTCTGTTTGGTACTGGTGAACACAACATGGCTGCTGCCTCACCTCCCACCTCTTTTTCCAATCCACCTTGTCTTAATGACCATGATTTCAGCTCACCCCCAATCCAGACTGCTTCAGCATCTGGTCTCTGACCCCAGATGCTCTAGCAGAACATTGCCTACCTATATTTCTGCATCTACCTGCCTGAAGGTATCCCAGACTTACCTGCCTTCCTGACTCAGTCCTAGGCATGTCCTGCTGGAGAAGTGCTGGCCAGAGCCTTCCCCCTAGGCACACTCAGCACACCTGGTAGCATGCACTTTGCTTTTAAAGATTTTATTATTATTATTATTGCCACTTTTTAGTTACATGGTGCAAATTCATCGATTCAGTTTCAATTATTTAGATGAAATATATCTCTGTTATAACATTATACCAAATTTGTTTTTCTAAAGTATTCTTTATTATGCTTTAGTTTCTCAAGAAATAATATTATAATCAGATTAATCTGTTCCTTCCTTTTTATAAAAAGTGCCTTTTTCTTGTAGTGTTTGCAGAAGATACATTTATGGCATTAGAACTACTCTGTTTCTTTCTTTCAAATTAAATGATATTCCTGAGACTGAATAAATCTTCATGAATAAGCACTACTGATGTTAAAATACACAAATGGACATATAATAAAATACATATTTTATAAAGCTGACAATGACTCTGGTTTCTCTTACTCTGTAACTCTGTAAAGAACTTAGTTTTGTTATCAATGTCCCCTAGTTGATTTTGCAATGACAGAGCACACTCGGGCCCTTATTGCTACTCTTGAATCTGCTGGGATAAGCAAATTAAAGCTGCCCTTGAAGGACTTCCTGAGCATCCTTGATTTTGGGGTGTACTCCACTTCTTCTCTATGAACCTGCCTATATATAAGGGTGAGAGGCTTTAACTCTGCAACACCCTGTATGGCAAGGGAGCCATCCTTTTCTTCTCTATGAAGTCTTAGTCAATGCAAAACTATATTAAAACTTGCTTGTGCTTTATCAATATTCTTTTGTTTCAGTAAAGTTTCATTTACCTGGAGGGGAAAAGAAAAAAGTGTCTGTCTCCAATTATGAAACTGACCCCTCATTTGGCATACAAAGACTGAAATCTAAATTTAAAAAATTGGGAAATTTGATGGTAATTTGTTGTATGAGGAGAAAAATATGACAGATACAGTCCTGAATGTTTTATATAATTTGTTTTACTAAAATTCCACAATAAGACTGTGGGGAAAGCATTATTATACCCATTTCACAAATAATATCATATGGTAAGTGAGAAGGAAAGATGGAATTTGAACCCCAGGCTGTTGACTCAAGAATTTATACCCTTTCCAACCACTATTCTCCCTGTAATTACATAAACAAATTTGCTTTCAGATTTCCTTCATATTTTGACCACCTATTCTAAGAGACTGAACTCCTTTCCTTTATTTGAATTTGACTTGTCAAATCAGTCAGCTAACTTCAGGTACTCGGTGGATGCTATCATAGGCTAATTGAGGATCAGACTCCATTGGTAAACATATCACCTGATCATCTCCACTATCACCATAATGAGAATCACCACTCTTTGAGCACCTACTGTGTGATAACGTTTTATCATGAAATTAGCATACACTGTTTTATTTAATCCTCAAAGTAATCCCCAAATCGGGAATTGTAAACCACAGATTACTACTTGTATCAGTCAGGGTTCTCCAGAAAAACAGAGCCAATAGGATAAAGAGAGAGAGAGAGAAAGGGAGAAAGAGAGAGATTACATGGAATTAGCTCACGGCAATGTGGGAGTTAGCAAATCCATAGGGCAAACAGGCAAGCTAGAAACTGATGTGTGATTTTTATATAACAGTCCTGAGGCAGAATTCCTGCTACAGGAAACCTCAGTTTTTTACACTTAAGGCCTTCAACTAGTTGGATGAGGCCCAGGCCCACCACCCACATTATCAAGGGTAATTTCCTTTACTTAAAATCAACTGATTTACAGAAAAAAAAAGTCATATAAATTTGTTTAAAATTAAACTCAGACTTAAACAATAAATAAATAAATAATCAACTGATTGTAGAAGTTAATCACATGTACAAAGTGCCCTCAGAACAACATCTAGACTAATGGTTGGCCAAACACCTGGGTACCATAGCCTAACCAAGCTGACATACATAATTAACCATCACACTACCCTTTCTAAGATAATGCCCCACTTTTCTTAATAACATGCTATAAGTGAGGCCACACTCACCCGTTTAATTCTCATGTAGGCCAATTAGCTTTAGCATCCTACCACCTTTACCCTACCTAAATTACCATCCCTCAAATTCTGTCTCACATCTAAATGTCACCTCTGAAATCTGTTTCTATCAATCACCGCCTGCTTTTGGTCACACGATTAACTGATTGCTCTAGCACTAGCAAGTTAAAAATAGGCAAGGGTTCATAGCTTTAATTAGTGTACCAAAACCAACTCCCTAAACCAAGTCTAGATCTCCTGTAAACCAGATAATCCAAGCAAGCCAAAATCTATTACTTCTACAGAGTTTCCTGAAAGCCATTTGATGTTTCAACAGCAAAACATCATTTGCCCTCAGCAAAATCTTTCATCTACAGTGTTCTGTTCAATCAGCAAAATGTAAGAGGCATCATTATTTCTCAGGAAACAGAAATCAGTAGGTTAAGTGACTTGCCTAAGTTCTAAGTGCTAGTGTGTGAGATATGGGAGATCTAGAACCCTAATCCATTTACTCAGCATATATCACTTGAACGCCTATTATATTTCAGGCTCTGGGATCCAGCAACAGATAAAACATACAGCCCACCTGACCTCACAGAGTTTAAATTCTAGAAAGTATAGTTAGCAAACAAATAAATAGATAATACTGGGGTGTCAGATAATAGTAAGTGTTTATGAAGAAAAATAAAGCAGGTAGCAATTAGGATATATGATTTGGGGGTGAGAATTGCAATACAAAATAAGGCAGTCAGGAAGACCTCACTGAGTAGGTGGCATTTGATCAGAGCCCAAAAGACATGAGTGAGCAAGCTCAGTGGAAATATCGAGAAAGAGGGTGCCTGTCATACAGAGGAAAGGTCCTGGCATAGAAGCTGCCTAGTGTGTTTGAGAACCACAGTGGAAGCATTACAGAATGGTGCCAACTTAATTTATGCTAATCTGTCATTACCATCTTTAGATGTCTTTGCCACAGAATTCTGTTTGGCATAGCTATGTGGAAAGTCAAATATGCTTTACAAAATGAAAGTTATGAAATCTACAATTATTATTTTATCTATTATATTTACACTTACTTGTCATGATATGAATTTATCCTTCACTCATTAATGGTACTACAAATTAACTGAAGTGACTGGCAACTAAGTACACGAAGCATTAATTTGGCTTCTTAGCAAAGGGAAAGAGTGATTGTGGTCTCTCTAAATTCCTCTCCTTTTAGGGACTAATTTAGGCTTGTAGTACTTTGTTTAAGATGTATTAAGACTTTCAGAAAATCATTGTTTAAAAACCCCTTACGAGAAATTACTTTTTATAATGCAAAACAAAATTGAAGAAAAATTTGCATATTAAGATTACAGTATCTGACTATATCTACATTACTAGGGTTTCTTGTTTTGTAGATAGGTTTTCAAGACACATTAATCAACATTAACTGTGTCTATGAAAGAAGGTCATTTATATCATCTTATGAGTCTTACATGATGATCACTTTTCTAAAATCTGTATCCATTTAATGGTATTTGAGCAATTTTAAAATGGTGATAGTAGAGAGTCCAGTCTAATTGCCGAGAGTCAAGTTGAGTGTAGGTAATATGTTTTACCAACAAAATCTGTGGTTATTACTTATAAGACATACCAGTTACCAGGTAAATTCAGCACCTATAGTATCATGCTTACTGCTATCTAAGTCATATAAATATAGCAAATGAATGTTCAGGTCTACAGCGGTTTGCAGCACATTTCTCATACATTTCATTTTGCTAATATTTCCTTTAAATCACTTCCAAGAAAAAGAGTAAGGTGTCTATTCTCTATTTCTTCCTTTTCAGTTAAGCCAAATGTGCAAACACCACATATGGAAGAACAGGAATTCCACTGACAAAAAGGAAACCAACTCCATAAACAGAAGTATTCAAACAGAAACTTCTTAAACTGGGATTTTATTTTTTTTTTAATCTAAATTTTGTTAAAGTACCCCTTAAGGTTATTCACATATTTTCCAATAAAAACTACGACAGAGCTGCTGCAAGCACAGTAACAATAAATAGCAGAAAGAAACTTCTAAGAATCCTATTGGTCCTGCAGCCTCCTGCCAGAGTCCCACACAATAGCAGATACTTAGGCTGAGAATGGCTCCACTGGAGCAACACTAATACATTTGACACAGCTTCCACCCCGTCATTATGCAGAGGAGCCTGTGCTTATCCCTTTGTAAAGTGGAGACTCTTTTAACCAGGAATCCCAGGATGAAACAGAACCATTTTCCTCACGGCAAAACAAATCCTTCTCCAGTGAATTTTGTTATTGTTTATTGTTACACTGTTCTATCAGCACTAAACTGTATGAAAGCTTCAATTAGTTCTTGATGAATGATCCCATAAAAGCATGTAGTTTCATTTCCCCTGCCACCAGATATATCACTGAGTGTTATTAAATGAAATATAATTGGGATAAGATTCAGGAAACTTAGAGAAGCTGTAGTGCTCTCAGTTCAGCCTAAAATGGTTCGTCATCAGTGTAGCTGAATCACACTCGACTCACTGTACATATAAATTCCCATCGCTTGATCCTGGGGAGAATGTAGAGGCACTAGATACAGTCTAATGCACAATCTCTGCCCTTCACTGAAGATAAAGGTCTATGGTGAGGTGCTGAGTTCAGCGCTGGGTCAAAGGGTTGTTATCTCCACAGAGGAGCAAAAGGAATCTGTATCAATCAGACTTCTGCATGATGGAATATACTCATGTTATATGTTCCATAGGACCTACTGCATTGTTCCAGCAATAGGTGGAAGCCATCAGTTTTCCTCTTTCTCTTTAGTAGAGAAACCCTAATTTTTAGCTAGGCATATTGATACATAGAGTAAAAGGCTAACTTCTCTGCCTCCTTTTTATGTGACCATGTTGCAGCCAACGAAATGTAGAATTGGCGTATGAGACTTCTGAGAAATCTCATTAAAGGGAGCCAACTCAGCTGGGGGCAGACTTTATAAAAAATCTTTCTACCTTTCTTCTCTCTTCTGGCCTTTAATGCAGAAGTGAAAACTGGAGCTTCAGCAACTATATTGGATCAGGATGTGACCTTAAGATGAAAATCATGTAGGAGAATATTAGTACAGGAAAATAGAAGCCTGCGTGCCTGAAGACATTCTGGAGCTACCATCTAAGCCCTGAACTGCTACCCTAGGTCTTAATTAATGTATGATACACTACTCTTTTGATTGAAACCCTATTACAGGCAACAGAACTTAACTGTAACTGAGAGAGCTGTGGATACTTAACATTTTTTGTTTTGTTTTGCGGTACGCGGGCCTCTCACTGTTGCGGCCTCTCCCGTTGCGGAGCACAAGCTCCAGACGCGCAGGCTCAGCGGCCATGGCTCACGGGCCCAGCCGCTCCGCGGCATGTGGGATCTTCCCGGACCGGGGCACGAACCCGTGTTCCCTGCATCGGCAGGCGGACTCTCAACCACTGCGCCACCAGGGAAGCCCTATACTTAACATATTTTTAAGTAACTAAACAACACCACTACCTGTTGGTCACTCTGTGAGGCATTTTAATGCATTGTGACATTTCATCTTTAAAACAAACCTATAAATTAGGTACTGATGTTATCTCCATTTTACAGATGAGAAAACTAAATCACAAAGCCATCCAGCACATAGCCTAGATTGTGGTGAGGGGTTAAGGGAGAGGAGAGGGACAAACATACTTACATCCTGTGTTAGAGACTGTTCTACATGCCTGAGAAAAAGAAATGAACAAAACAAGGATTCCCGTCCTCATGGATCAAATATTCTAAGACAGTCTCAAGAGTTCTTAACTGTAATCTTGAACAGAGGTTTACAAAGTATGGTCGGCAAACCCCTTGAGAATCCAAGATCTAGTGGATATACAAGATCAAAACAGTTGTCATAATAATACTAAGACTTTACTTGATTTTTTTACTGTGTTCACAATTACACTGATGGTACAAAAGCAATGGTGGATAAAACCGCTGGCAGTTTGCACAAACCACTAGTAGTCATAGTATTTCTCACCACCACAGATCCACAGTTAATAACTAAATTAATTAAATTATTTCCCTTAAGAATGTCCTCGGTGAAACAGTAAAAATGTGTAATTTCACTAAATCTTGAAACTTGAGTACACATCGTTTTAATATTCCATGTGATGAAATGGGAAGCATACAAAATACACTTCTGTATACTGAAGTATGATGGTGATCTGGAGGAAAAGCGCTTGTGCAATTGAATCACAAGCTGAACTAGCCAGTCTTTCATGAAATATCATTTTACTTGAAAGAATTAATAACAAACTATGGTTATTCAGACATGAATATTTGGCAGGTATTTTTTCAAAAATGATTGAAGTAAATCTGTCAGAAGAAACCAGCAGAATTTGCTGCCAGTGATAAAATTTGAGCCTCACAATACTTAAGATTTTTCTGAGGAAAATGGTGGTGATATTGACCAATATGATGTTATTGGTATTTGGAAGATATGCATAATTCCGTGAACCAATATTTTCTGAATGACCAATGTATGTGTTACATACATGCATGGGTAAAATTATGCACCGGTAAAAGACGCATTCAGAGTGCATAATAAACTAGTGGATTTTAACGTAACAAAGTATCAAAAGTATATTGATATGATTTCAGATTTCACACACTCTTCTTCAAAAGAACCACTTGCTGAGTTTTGGTGTAGTATCAAAGAATACATACAATTTTATGTGATGACAACTAGATATGTGCATAAGGCCATAGTTTCTTCACGTATCATAAGAATGAATCATAAGAATGATAAGAATGAATTGCAATCATAAGAATGAATTGCAGCAGATGAAGAATGAATTGCAGCAGATGAAGATACAGATATAAGAATTGACTACTGTCTATTAACTTAGACATTAAAGAGATTTGCAAAAGTATAAAATAATGTCATTCTTCTCCCTTAGTTCTTTTTGTTTGGGAGTTATTTTTTCATAAAAATGTTGTTTATGTTAGCATGTAATGGGTTTAGTATTGTTATTTTAAATGAATTGTTTAAAAATAGTTAAAGTTTTTTCCTTGTTTTAATTTTTAATAGTAAATAGAGACAGATATAACCCAAGGTCTTATTTTAATGGTGAGAAATTTAATTTGAAACAGAAAACCGGGATTATTCAGACAGTTTATTTTATTTCTATGGGACTCATAGCATCTCACATGTGCTTCCCTCAAATTTTCCATTAAGCTAGAAAGACTCAATAGCAGAAGAAGTTTGTTGGTGTAAATTTTGTGACCTGACTAGGATCACAAAAAGATGCCAGATTCCTCTTATTTGGAATGAGAAAATTGAAGTTCAAAAGCATGTGACTTTTGACATTGCAATTAAGCCAACAGGGGGAGCCTGCAGAACAGACAGAAATGTCTGGGGTTAATTATTCTAAATGTTGCAACTGTTGTTTTCTCTAAATTCCTAAGAATCAGAATGCTTGCTACAACCTTTTAAAAACTGAATAAAGGAGGATTACCTTATGATTTCTGATTCTATCATTTTCTTCAACACAAAACATATTTTCTACAACCAAACCAAGGCCTCCACTTAGCAACTGAGTTAGATATAGCATCATATACTATTCAAGCATCTCCTTAAAATTAAGATGATGTCAGTCATCTAAACTTCAATTTTTATATATTTAATATAAGGATACTAAGATTTGTTCCTTAGGGTTGTTGTGAGATTGAAAAGAGATAACAAGCTTGAAACCACCCAAAACTCCCCCAAAATCATGTGCTTAAATACTTTGGATTTCATTTGATACTTTCATTTGTATGGCCCTATTAGTTCCTCTAACAATAAAATAGTTCTCATCCAGTTTTGTGGCCATAAAAACATGCTTTTGGGGCTTCCCTGGTGGCGCAGTGGTTGAGAGTACGCCTGCCGATGCAGGGGACATGGATTCGTGCCCCGGTCCAGGAAGATCCCACATGCCACGGAGCGACTGGGCCCGTGAGCCATGGCCGCTGAGCCTGCGCATCCGGAGCCTGTGCTCTGCAACGGGAGAGGCCACAGCAGTGAGAGGCCCGTGTACCACAAAAACAAACAAACAAACAAACAAACAAACATGCTCTTGAGAGCTCTCACAACTGCGAGTAAGGATAATTGACCTTTGGCCTTGGCGCCCATCTCAGGCGCAGGGTTTGCAGTGAAGCTGTGGCTTCCCACAGGCTGCTCCCACTCAATGGCTGACAAGGCAACAATACTAAGATGGCCTGTTCCTGGGAAAATCACAATTCTCAGTATTCTAACCAGAAGTGTTGAGAGTTCAAAAAATCAAGTTGCACAAAATTATAGAGCTAAAGAGCTGAGAATGTTTAACTGAATTTGTTACTAGGTGGAAGGCTATCTTGAAATATGGAACTACAAAGATTTGTGAAATGGTTTTGGTTGATTATGAATAAGATACAGAATGTAAAACGTGATATCAGTTAACCCAAAACCTTTGTAATCACAATCTCAATTCAGAAAATCAAATCCATTCTATTTTTTGTATGGTATCTTCTAAACATACGTACATTTTAATTGGTAATATAAATTGTTATCATGTATTATACTGACTTCTAGTCTATCATATATTCAAGTCTTACAGACAGACAGACAGACACACACACACATATTTTAGTCCTCGTTCAAATATAGAATGGAGTCACCACCTTGGGAAAACAAGTAATTGAAGGAGAGAAAAGAGGATTAAACTAACCCACTTCCTGCTCTTGATCCCCATAATCTTAAATTTAATATATTCTGAATCAGCTTTTCATACCTTTTTAGAACTAGAATACTAGAAATAGAATTCAAATTATATTTTCTGTTATAAACATACTTAGACTATATGTATAATAATAAAAAGTAAACATATAAGTAATAGTAAAACAGTAAGTGATAAAAAGCAAAAATTACTTTAAATATTTTCTGTACTCTGCCCTAACATCTAAGCATTTCAGTAGCTTTTCTTAGACATTAAATTTGTTTGTAATCATAATACCAGTTTATATCCAAAACTCTCATAACCCAATCAAATTTCAAATTTAGACAAAAAATATATTCTTCAGTTACATATAAACTTCTGGAGTGGAAAACAGTGGCAATTATATAATTGGCAATGTTGATGACCATGGTGATTACAGCTTAGCACTCATTACTTTTCACAGTTTCCCTAATATTAACTCAGTCTCACAACAGCTCTATCAGGTAAGGGAAGTAGATAAACCTTTTTTCCTAAAGAGAAAAGCATAGCAGTTCAGGTGATTTATTTGTTATCAAATAAATTGTTCTGATTTGTAGCCTCCTCCTCTAGATCACAAATAACATGCAGTGAGGGAAAACTGCCCTTACACAATTCAAATCCACAGGGTCTGTTCACCGTTCATTTATTATTTTACCAGATCCTTGTATTATAGTTAAAGGAATATAGATACTAAGCTTTTGAGACCAATCTTATTTTCTTGATAACTAGATCTTACCATATTTTACTTATCAGTTAAAATGGTTCAAGTCAAATGGGAACATTTTAAAAGTAAATTGCATGTAAATATGTCAATTATTCCCAACTTGGTCTATAGATTCAGTGCAGTCTCATCCCAGCAAGTTATTTTGTGAATATCAACAAACTGATCTTAAATTGTATATGGAAAAGCACAAGACCCAGAAAAGCCAAAACAATATTGAAGGTGGAGGACTGACAGTCTATAGTTCAAGATTTACAATAAAGCTACATTAGTCAAGACAGTGTGGTGTTGGCAAAAAGATAGACAAATAGATCAGTGGAACAGAATAGAAAGTCCAGAAATAGATCCACATAAACACAGTCAACTAAACTTTGACAAAGAAACAAAGATAATTCAATGGTGTAAAGATAATTTTTTCATTAAATGAGGCTGGAATAATTAGACATCTATATGCAAAAAAAAAAAAATCTGGACACAGAACTTAACATTATTCAAAAAAATTTACTCAGAGTGAAGTAAGTCAGAAAGAGAAAAGCAAATACTGTATGCTAACACATATATATGGAATCTAAAAAAAAAACAAAATGGTCAGAAGAACTTATGGGCAAGATGGGAATCAAGATGCAGACCTACTAGAGAATGGACTTGAGGATACGGGGAGGGGGAAGGGTAAGCTGGGACGAAGTGAGAGGGTGGCATGGACATATATACACTACCAAACGTAAAATAGGTAGCTAGTGGGAAGCAGCCGCATAGCACAGGGAGATCAGCTCGGTGCTTTGTGACCACCTAGAGGGGTGGGATAGGGAGGGTGGGAGGGAGATGCAAGAGGGAGGAGATGTGGGAACATATGTATATGTATAACTGATTCACTTTGTTATAGAGCCGAAACTGACACACCATTGTAAAGCAATTATACTCTAATAAAGATGTTAAAAAATAAAAAATTTTAAAAAGTGAGTAAAAAAAAAAAATAACTCAAAATGTATCATGGACCTAAGTGTAAAATGCAAAACTATAAAACTCCTAGAAAATAGCACAAAAAAAAATCTAGATGACCTTAGGTATGGTAATGACTTTTTACTTACAACACCAAAGGCTTGATCCATGGAAGAAAGAATTGACAAGCTGGACTTCATTAACATTAAAAATTTCTGCTCTGCAAAAACACTGTCAAGAGAATTAAAAAAAAAAAAAAGCCAAAGATTAGGAGAAAACATTTGGAAAAGACATTTCTGATAAAGGACTGTTTTTAAATATATACAAAAATCTCTTTAAATTCAACAATAAGAAAACAAACAACCCAGTTAAAAAGTGGGACAAAGGCTTGAACAGACACCACACCAAAGAAGATACACAGATGCAAATAAGAATATTAAAATATGTTCCACATACTATGTCATCATGGAAATGAAAATTTAAACAACAAAGAGATACTACTTACACACCTATTAGAATTATCAAATGCCAGAACACTGACAGCACCAAATGCTGGCAAAGATGTAGAGCTAGGAACTCTCATTCATTGCTAGTGGGAATACAAAATGATAGAGCCGCCTTGGAAGTTAGTTTGGCAATGTCTTACAAAACTAAATGTAATCTTACCATACTGTCCAGCAATTATGCTCCCTGGTATTTACCCAAAGGAGTTGAAAACTTGTCCTGCATGCAGATGTTTATAGCAGTATTATTCGTAATTGCCAAAACTTGGAAGCATAATTCATAATAGTCAAAACTTGGAATCTACTAAGTTGCCCTTTAGTAGAAGAATAGACTGGTACTGTGGTACATCCAGATAATAGAATACTATTCAGCGCTAAAAAGAAATGAGCTATCAAGCCATGAAAAGATATGGAGGAAGCTTAAATTCCTATTACTAACTGAAAAAAAGCCCATTTGGAAAGAATATGTGCTGTATGACTCCAACTAAAGGACATTCTGGAAATGGCAAAGCTATGGAAACAGTAAAAATATCAGTGGTTACATTGGTTAGGGGGAAGAGAAGGATGAAGAGGCAGAGCACAGAGGACTTTTAGAGCAGTGAAGCAGCTCTATAATACTACAATTGTTGATACATTTCATATGTGTCCAAACCCACAGAATGCACAACACCAAGAGCAAACCCTAATGTAAGCTATGGACTTTGGGTAATAATGATGTGTCAATGTAGGTGCATCAATTGTAACAAAAGTAGTATTCTGGTGAGTGATGTTGATAGTAGGGGAGGCCGTGCATGTGTGGAGGGCGAGGAGTGTACGGAATCTCTCTGTACTTTGTGCTCAGTTTTACTATGAACCTAAAACTGCACTAAGAAATAGTCTATTTTTTTTAAAGTAGATTTCATACCATCTGCATAACATCTTAAAATGATAATCTGAGAGTTGGGTACTGGAAGCAGTATTTTACAGAGCTTTGGGAGTTTTCCTTCAGAGTCTTCATAATGCTGTTGGGCTTCTACTTTAAAAGACGTCATTTTGCTAAGGGGTGGCATATTTCCCACTTTGAAGATTCTAACATGTTTTAAAGGTCCTGTCTTTGAAGAAATGAATATCTGTGGGATTCCCTGATGAGAAGGTTTTCTATTCCAGGAGAAGAGAAGTCCTCTGTTGAAATTATTTACCAGATTATGGTTTTAACCCTGGAGACAGTCTAATCCCTGACAGGGTTATCATCTTTTTGAAAATATTAATATGTTTGGAAAAGGTTCTACTTCTGAAGAAATTCTTGTTGCTAGAAGGAGGCTATCTTTAAAGTTTTTAGCAAGTTGTTGTTCTCAAGTATATTCGGTAGCATAGGATGACTTCACTGGGAGAACATTAAAGTAAGATGCAATTTCTTCTATCAGCATTTTTATAGAATTCTATGAACATTAGAATAGAACTAGTATCTCATGAAGTGTGTAAATCAATATTTTCATTTATTAAATTAAGTTAAAATGTTAAATGAAATCTATTTAACTTAAAATTATATATATGCCTTATTGGTCATTTTGGCATTTTATTTTTTTTTTAATTTTCATTTTATATTGGAGTATAGTTGATTAACAATGTTGTGCTAGTTTCAGGTGTACAGCAAAGTGATTCAGTTATACATATACATGTATCTATTCTTTTTCAAAGTCTTTTCCTATTTAGGTTATTACAGAATATTGAGTAGAGTTCTCTGTGCTATATAGTAGGTCCTTTTGGTTATCTATTTTAAATATAGCAGTGTGTACATGTCAATCCCAAACTCCCAATCTATCCCTCTTCCTCATCCTTCCCCTCTGGTAACCACAAATTCATTCTCTAAGTCTGTAAGTCTGTTTCTGTTTTGTATTTTAAATATATGAGTCACATAAGCAACGATAAATATTATGTCTAGCATTAGTCTACTAATAAAAGAAACACATGCTCTCTATCAATTGTCCTTTTTTATTCCATTTCTAAAACACCAAACATTTCCAAAGATGACACAAATATTTATTTGGAAAATTCACATGAGTAAACTGAAGGAAGATAAAATAAATAGAGGACTTGTAATTATAAACACTTTAATGTTTTCATAGAGAAAATAAAAGTGAAATGAGAGAAAGGAAGGAGAAAAGAGAAGTGAAGAAATGTTAGGTAATTAAACAAATAGGCTAGAAAGTCCAAGATCAAGGTGCTGGCAGATTGGGTAACTCGTTAGAGCCCACTTCCTGGTTAAAAGATGGTGTCTTCTCTGTGCCTTCACATAGAAGAAGGCAAAAACTAGCTCTCCAGGATCTCTTTTATAAGGGCACTGATCCCATTCATGAGGGCTCCGTCATCAAGACCTAAGCCCCTTTCAAAGGCCCTACCTCCTAATACTATTACGTTAGGCATTAGGTTTCAACATATGAATTTTGAAAGGATGCAAACTTCTGATCTATAGCAAGGATCAAGCCATGTTCCACTTTCTTCTTGAAGCCAACAATGGCATCAGAGCCCACTAAACCTCTGTTTTCCCTGAACTGCAACAGTATATGTTCTTGTATATCCCTTGGTCAAGGTCTAATGTTGAGTTAATTGTGGAAAGAAGTAGGCACAGGGCCAGTTCTATATGTAATATGACTTTGTATTTTGAGTTTAACATTTTAATTCAGAGAATTCCTGTTAATATAATATGTTGTACAAAGTGAGATTTATTAGTGACTTCAGCGTTTGGCTAGTTCAACAGAACCAAATCTCCTATTTAATCATGATCCAATTTTAACAAGGTATTGTTTGATGGCTCTTTAGAGTTGTATTTTTCCCTTGAATGAAATGTTCATATTGTTGTTATTAACCTCTACTTTAAATAGATACCCAATCTAGTTATTTCTAGACATTAGAATGAGAAATAAATTTTTCATTATGTATTTATTACTTTACTTACTATCTTTAAAACTTCACCCATAAAGATGAATCTACTCAATGTCACCTGTTATTTAACTGAATATGTTTATGTTAACACAGAGCAGACTTCTCTGATCCAGAGGTTTGCACTCCATGAGCGTATGTGGATTCAATTTCCCCCAACGTTCTTTCATATGAATCAATGCAGAATTTGTTCATATAGCAAATCATAACTTCATATGAAAAAAGAAAAGAAATGCAAATTACAAATGGAAGTCTGGGCACTAAAATTCCATGGCAGAACTTGGTATTCAATCTGATAATCTAAAACATCATTAATTACAATTTTCAGAGATCATGAATCTAATTATGTTATATCCATTTACAATCTTTTTCCAATGCAGTATATACACGTATTGATCAATTAGTCATCAACTATTTATTGTATATATACTATGAATACAGTAGTTATCTACTGTGGTCAGAAGCTCTGTATAAGAATTTCATTTAATTTTGTGTTTTTGTTCAAATGATAACCAGAAGGCCTAGGAATAATTATCTCAGAGACATGGAGGTATGGCTGTGAGGGAAGTCGAGAGAGAGGGCATCTGGATGATAAAAAAGAAAGAGGGAAAATCAAGAAGCAGAGAAAAGTATTAATGAAATTCTGGATATGGATGGCATTTGTGTTATAGATGTCTAATTCCAGAAAGGTTAAAGGCATTTTAACTCTTAATTCCATAATGGGGCCAGATGGGGGAAACACATATGCCAGTCTGATCCCTAGTAGTTCTTACCTCTCTGACCTGGGTGAATAAGTAATTTGAATGGAGGAAAAAGGCAGTGGCTCTAGTTCAAGTATTTTAGATGCTAAAATCCCAGGAAAGACAGAATAAACTTATGTGAAAAGAGCTTGAGAATGCTTAATATACCCCACAGAGTACAGACAGATGCAAATTGCCTTCTTTAAAGCATGTGCGGCAATTCTGCCCCAAAGAGTTTCTAAAATCTCACCCAAAACTAAGATCTTCTATAAGAGTGAAGATGCATCTTTTAGTTGATTCTATCATGCTGTTTACGCTCCTTAGTTCACATCTGAAATAATTTGATATTTGCAGTTCTTACAAACTACATTCTTCAAAATATTTTGAATGTAATTGGCTTTAAATGGCAGATAGTAGCATAGTTCAGTGCTAATAGTCATATATTTATATATAGATCAAAATGCATACATTGCAGAATATTTAATGATCCCCAGTGAGAAAAGATGGAATAAAGAAATATATTTAATATAACCTATTTAACAATTGTCAACCAAATTGAATTGCTTTGGCTTTTTTAGGGGATAATTCTCTAAGGACAATCATGTAAGAAGCAATGCGCAGGGTCACTAAGGCTATTTTTGTTCTGTTTCAGGCTTAAAATATACCAAGCAAATAGTGTAAGATGCTGAAAAATATATATATATATACTCTACCCTGATTAATGAATGCTATAGATATCTTTCTGCTCTGTCTGCTTGGTTAGCTTTGTTTCAAATGCGATACAGATCTCATGCTGCACGGCAGATCCAGAAATAATCCATGTTCCTTTAAATTCAGGCAATGCATCATATTCTATTACACTGTGTCACATCAGTCTATGACAGTAAAACATGAGTTATGTGGATATGGACCAGTAAGTGAACTGGTCCCGACAAATGGACAAGTTGAAGATCAAGTACAGTGTTCTCATGAAAAAATATTTTTAAAAATAATATCATAAATAATATATAAGACTTGAAGGGCACTGCTTCTTATTTACTCACATAATCAGCATCCCACATAATCATGCCCCCTAAACTGAAAAATGAATCTTGACCACATGCATTTATATGATCTGGAACTTAAATAAAAGTTTCCTGTGTCAAATTTCACCTTTGTATTTTTTCAGATATTAGTTATGGAAAAGATAAATAATGCATCAGAGTCTCTCTTCACGTCAGCTATGTCTAACAAAACAATAATGGGAGACATTAGAGACGAAAAAGAAAGGCTTTCAAGGATAAGAAATTTTGTTTGTTGTAAATATCAGTATTATTCCAGTGGGGTCTTAAGGAAGGGTATGTGATCAAAGCAGTGAGAAAGTTAAATTGCTACATCATTACTATTGTGATAGTTCTAATTAATTAAGTTACTGTGCCCTGATCTGCTAGGTACTGCAGAGAATTTTAAAATGTACACAGTTTTAAGCTATATAATAAGTTCCAAACAAGAGAGAATATAAAATAAATTAAAAACAAACTTGAGAATAATTGGAGGGAAAATTAAGAATAGATGACAATTTAGAATGTTGCAAATCTAAAGTTCTCTGATACTGCAATCTGATTATATACAATGTTTAATAAAATTGAGTGTGAAAAGTGTGCTTTAAATAGAATTGATAAGAAATTGAGGAAGATTCTAGGTATATAATAAATACTCTTTGACATAAATCATAGCAATACTTTTTTGGTTCTGTCCTAAGGCAAAGGGAGAAAAGCAAAAATAAACAAATGGGACCTAATTAAACTTATTTGCTCAGCAAAGGAAACCATAAACAAAATGAAAAGACAACCTACAGAATGGGAGAAAATATTTGCAGATTATATGACTGATAAGGGGTTAATATCCAAAATATGTAAATAGCTCATACAACTCAACATTAAAAAAAAAAAAAAACCCGATTAAAAAATGGGCAGAAGACCTGAATAGACATTTTTCCAAAGAAGACATACAGCTGACCAACAGGTACATGAAAAGATGCTCAACATCTGTAATCATCAGGGAAATGCAAATCAAAACCATAGTGAGATATCATCTCACAACTGTCAGAATGGCTATCATCAAAAAGAACACAAATAACAAATGTTGGCCAGGATGTAGAGAAAAGGAAACCCTCATACACTGTTCGTGGGAATGTAAATTGATGCAGGCACTGTGTAAAACAGTATGGAAGTTTCTCAAAAAAATGAAAATAGGACTACCATATGACCCAGCAGTTCCACTGCTGGGTATATATCCAAAAAAATCAAAAACACTAATTCGAAAAGATACATGCACCCCAATGTTCATAGAAGCATTATTTACAATTGCTAAAGTATGGAAATAACCTAAGTGTCCATCAACAGAGGACTGGATAAAGAAGATGTGGTGTGTGTGTATATATATATATATATATATATATATGTATATATATATATATATACACACAATGGAATACTACTCAGCCATAAAAAAGAGTGAAATTTTGCCATTTGCAACAACATCGTTGGACTGGGAGGGTATTATGCTAAGTGAAATAAGTCAGACAGAGAAAGACAAATACTGTGTGATATAACTTAGATGTAGAATCTAAAAAAATACAACAAACTAGTGAATATAACAAAAAAGAAACAGATTCACAGAACAAACTAGTAATTACCAGAGGGGAAAGGAAAGGTGGGGAGGGGCAATATAGGTGTAGGGGATTAAGAAGTACAAACTATTATGTATAAAATAAGCTACAAAGATACATTGAACAACACAGGGAATATAGCCAATATTTTATAATAACTATAAATGAAGTATAACCTTTAAAAATTGTGAATCACTACATTGTACACCTTCAACTTATGTAATATTGTACATCAACTATACTTCAATTAAAAAAATAGATTCTAAGTATATAAGTCGAGCCCTGGTCCGGGAAGATCCCACATGCCGCGGAGAAACTAGGCCCGTGCGCCACAGCCGCTGAGCCTGCGCTCTAGAGCCCATGAGCCACAGAAGCCTGCGTGCCCAGAGCCCGTGCTCCACAACGGGAGAGGCTGCCGCAATGAGAAGCCCGCGCGCCGCGATGAGGGCTAGCCGCCGCTCGCTGCAACTAGAGAAAGCCCGCGCGCAGCAACGGAGACCCAGCGAAGTGAAGGAAATGGAAAAACAAAACAAAATTCCAGCAATGTTAGTAAACTATTATAACGTTTTTTACCTAGTGGATTATTCATGATATTTTTACAATAGCCCTCTTTGAGTATCCATATGTCTCTATTCATGCCCCTAAAACTGCCCTTGCAACTTACAGGAAGAATGTCATATAGAGAAAGGTCATAAGTTATGCAGCAATAAGAAAAAAAATATGAACTGAAAGAGACAACAAATCTTAGTAGTACATATTTGGAGAAGGAAATGACCACATTAATTCATTTAATCATTCTTTCATTCAATAAACATCAATTATCAGCTATGTATTAGGAACAGTGTTCAGCAGTCCCGTGCTGAGTCACATTGCAGCTTCAGACAAAAAGAAAAATGTGCACCCCTGTACACACTTATCAAATACCTTCCTGTATTTTGGAAAATATAGTATAGTATATACTATATATATGTATAGTGGAAAAAGTCAATAAAACTCTGCAATCAAAACCATGATTATATATAAAAAGCCCTGCTTTGCTCCATCTGTTTCTATGCCATGTTCAAACCTTATAAACCTAACCAGTGTGGGTTGTGGCACTTGCCAGGCTGGAGGATTGCAGAGGATTGGAAACCACTGGTCATACAATAATGCAGGGTAGTGAAAAGAAACAGAAATCTGTATTTGTTTTATTTTATTTTTATTTTTTTGGCTGCGCTGGGTCTCCGTTGTTGCGCGCGGGCTTTCTCTAGTTGCGGCGAGCGGGGGCTAGCCCTCATCGCGGCGCGCAGGCTTCTCATTGCAGCGGCCTCTCCCGTTGTGGAGCATGGGCTCTGGGCACGCGGGCTTCAGTAGCTGTGGCTCACGGGCTCTAGAGCGCAGGCTCAGCAGCTGTGGCGCACGGGCCTAGTTGCTCCGCGGCATGTGGGATCTTCCCGGACCAGGGCTCAAACCCGCATCCCCTGCATTGACAGGGGGATTCCCAACCACTGCGCCACCAGGGAAGCCCTGTATTTCTTCTAAAATGTGGTATTTCGTTCATAGTGTGTTTTTTTTTTTTGCATTCTTTAAACATAGTATTCAAATATTTATCTTGATGATTGAGTATTTGGTGATTGTTTACATTTTGCATTTCACTGGTTTCACCCTAATCCAGGCTTTGGGTTCAAACATGGATTACAAAGAAGAATACAACGGGGCGTCTGCTCTCAAAGAACTAAAACTTTAATAGGAACTTTGTTTCCAAATCGATATCCCCTAGCCTGTAGTCTTTTCTCTCTCTCTCTCTCTCTCTCTCTCTCCCTCTCGCTCTCGCTCTCGCTCTCTCTCCACACAGGTGCACGCGAACACACACACACAACTGTATCTTCATCTTTGCTTAGAGAACTCCACATTTCCTTTGGGTGCTTTTCACACTATTTATTTCCCAAAGTTTTAATCATATTTCAAAATATTCAATTTTTCCACTGCTCCTTAAGTTTTACCAACAATTTTAATGGCATCATAATGTTCAGTGCTTTGTTCTTTGAGACATTACTTCACTTTCACTCATAATGCCAGGTATTTTCCATTGATATCTCCAGTGTTACTCTCCACTCTGCTCTCTGCCATGAGAGGCTGACCCACACGGACTCCATCAACAATTTTCCTTGCCTTCCAGCTTACAGTTGGATTCTGCCAATGGGGAGCACCAGTGACACATTGAAAGGATAGGGGAGAGTGAGGCAGGATATTTACTGCCCTGTATTCTCCCTTGCAAGGTCTTCTCAGTTGGATGTTCCTCAACTATTACTTTCAAGGTAATATCTCTTTCTAGATTTTGGTAACTGCCCCCTCTCCTCCCTTTGGGACTGAAGTGATAACAGCTCTATTTTTTTTTGCCAACTCCATCTTTTGGGTTTCCCCTTCACCCTATCTACACATTTGTAAATGGTCCCTTGCAAATAACAATTTTCAATTTATCCAGACAGATGTGCTATCTATTTCTCGTTGGGACCTTGATTGCAGCTCCCATCTATCTTACTGTAGTGATTATTATGTCACCAGTTACTATTTATTTTGATGTTCACTTTTACCTCTCTCTTTTAATTATTTTCTATCTCCTTTTGTTTGCTTATACAATTGTGCAATTTTTTTAAAATTATAAAGATCTTTAAGATATTTTCAAGTAATTTGATACATTACTCTGATACTTTAAACACAGCATTTAGAATGTGAGTTAACCTTAATTGACAAGGAAATCTCATTATTATAAGCATGAAATACTGTAAAGTAATGCCTCAAAGAGCTTTAAAATGTTGTACTGGCTCCTATAATAAACAATCATAGACTCTCTTTCCCTACTGCCACTTTACTCAACACATGTTTAAGGATATCAACTATTGTAGGAGACAGTGAGCTAAGCACTACTTAAACTGTATAGGACTTTGTAGTGTCATTTATGTGCCCCTTAAACTGTATAGGACTTTGTAGTGTCATCTATGTGCCCCTAAAAAAAAAAATATCTTTCTCATTTGATATTTTGAATCTGCAGTCACCTTGGAAACATAACTAAACATAAAAACCAGTCCTGAGTAAGGGCCTGGGGACCACCTTACACTAGCATATATGGACATTTAGTAAATGCGCTTTGGGATTATTGCAACTCTTTTGTAGCTTTGGGCAGCCCATCTCTAGATTTACAACTATTTTTCAGAAAGCTGAAAAACAAGAAGTCAGATATTGGGATGAGTGATGATTTATAAGCATGGATCCCATGAATAGCTTATAAATATAATTGATCATTTATGTCATTTCTAGTGCGTATGGAGAACCAAATTTTCAGATACTGTCTAGTAAACTTAAAAGATTTTTCCATGAAGTATTTATTAATGATTATAACTAAATATACTATCTTTAAGTCTGATAGATCATGGGATTTATTATCTGTATCATATAGCCAAACTGATTTTATTTATCAATTAAGAATAGTACTTTAAATTATTTTTCATTGGTCTTAAGTAAACTTATTCTTTCCATGCTTTTTAAGATGCTTATGAATAAAGACCCTGAGATATCTAACTTAGTCTTAATTAACTGTAGACTGTGTGACAGACATTAGGGACACGGTAAATGTTGATAATTTACTGAACTGAATTCTCTGATGCAGTGTATTATTTTAAAGAAAAGGGTATAAAGATACATGCTTTGGTCTAATAACTTAATTAGATATTTAAATTTAAACATATAGGTTTCTTTAATAATCTGAACACTTTAATATCAAAATCACAGGAGGTAACCACAGATATTTTGGTCAATAGATGAAGGGAATTCAGTGAAGGGAAGCAGCAGGATCCCTACACTTACTGAATGTACAGTGTACACCTGCCATAGAGGACCACAGTGCAGGGGTTAAGAGCATAGGCATCTTGACTGGATTAGCAGTTCAGCCACTGACCAGCAATTAAATTAACCTCTCTGTGCCTCTGTTTCCCATATCATTGGGATTATTATAGTAATGTATATCCCACAGGACTCTCGTAAAGATTAGATAAGTGAATATATGTAAATAGTGTCTGCACAGGCAAGTGCTCAGTATGTATCATCTCATTTACTCTTTTTTTATTTAATTTTTATCGGAGTATAGTTGATTTAAAACATTGTGTTAGTTTCTGCTGTACAGCAAAGTGAATCAGTTATACATATACATAGATCCACTCTTTTTAGATTCTTTTTCCATATAGGTTATTACAGAGTATTGAGAAGAACAATACTTTAAGATTGGTGTCATGCCCATCTTCTTCTTTTTGGAAAGGAAAACCAGAAATCAAATATCATTTACCTGTCCCAAAAGCCCTAAAATTAAATCCTACCTTTGATCATTGTCAAGAGTCACTGGCCAAATCATGGATATTTAAGCAATATCTGTTTAATATTTTTATATTATTCAAAGTCCTAAATAGAGGCACCTGTCAAAATAAATAAGATATGATTTCTACATTAATTCTGACCATAGCCTAACACTGATCAACTTTGACTGCAAGGAGAATCAAAATGAAAAGACAAGGTTTTAAAAATGTGAGGACAGAAGACGTTGATCACATCAGTTTGCCGCCCACACCCCTCCAAAATGGTCATACAGAATTAAAGTTAAAGAAAGAAGAGGGAGCATGACTTTTTCTTATATTCCCTGGTCATCTTCCTAATCTCACTTCTGTCCTTCCCACTGTGATATTTGCTAAATCACTTTCCACCTCTATTTTCCAGTATACTTTAATTTCTGGTCCCATGCATTTTACTGGTTTGCATCATAATCTTAATGGCATTGCAAAATGTGCATGAAGGTTTTGTGTACAATAAAAAAAAAAAAATTCACCCCTTCAAAATTGCTTCTTTACTAGGTTGATGAACACTCCTAACAGTAACTGTATGCATGTTGGTAGAGCATCTGTCTCCTGGTTTGCTTCCCTGTCAAATTTACAGATTATTCTGCATAACTTTTCACCCTGAATCTGCACTCTACATGACATAGGTAAAAAAGCACACAGCCAAGTGCAACACTCTTTCTTTAGAGAGTGAACATGCAGTGCAAATTCATGCTGTGAGGATCTGCAAAACTCCTTGAGCCTATGAACAGGTGTGAAAAATGTTGCGACAATCTGAAAAAGCATATTTTAGACAAACTACTATTGTATTATTTAAGTAACAATGAAATTGTTTACCCACAGAAAAGCAGTTTATAATACTGATTTTTAATATGAGAATATAACTTTGAGAATCTAAATTTTAAAACAGTCTCCAATTAGAGAATGCACAGGTAAATAATTAAAAAGTCAAAATCAAAATACCAACAATAGCCACATATTTTATACATAAAAAAGGTCTGCTTTCTCCAGTTTGCATCACAAAAAGGAATATTTCTTTGCAAAAGCTGAAAAGAGTAAAATCCAGATCCTGAATATTTAATAGAAAATAAAATGATATTTATTTTTAAGTGCATTCTACATTCAACACAACTGCATACTCAAAACAAATCTATTGCGTTGCCCTGACATAGTTACTGCAAAGGTTTTTCCTTTGCTATCCCAAGGGCCCAATTGATTTATCTGCCAGAAGCCTAAAGCCCCAAAATAAGATAGCTTTGAGTTTACAGAGGTCATTTTTCATTGTCTAAATAAAAATTTCTAAACAAAAATCTCTCATCCTGTTAACCGCAGGGTCCTTATCTCCCCAGAGGCTACAGCAACCTGAAAGAAGCCATTTCAATTCTTTCATGAAGAAAGATAAAAGCAAGTTTTCGATTAGAAAGCTCAGCAAAGCCTTCTTATTAAATGTTGGCCACAGTAACTAGTTGAAAAGGCAAAACTGTTCTAGGATGGGGCGGGGGAAAGGGAAATTATTATGCATGCGACAAACCTTATACAGGGACTGCGAAGGCAATCGAAGACAGTGACATTCAAGGAGCCAAAAGGAAGTTTATGAATCCTTGTAACTCCTCACAGCTGTTCTACTCAGCTCCTTAATAAACTGCCTACTTCTATCAAGCATGTTCTCTTAATTGTGTGTGCCTACTTTTATCAACTAACATTAACTACATGTCATGATAATTATGCATTCAGGCCCATCTTCTCTGATCTGTCATCATTCAAAGTGCTTATGCAGCACAGGCAGGGGTGGAATGTGGCACGCTATCCTAGCTTCAGAATAATAGATTTTGTAAGGCTAAGCTAAAAGGAAATTATCAAAAATGACTTCATAGTCTAAGTTTTGATAAAGAAGATAAACACAGACACTAATGGTGATGCCCCGGGAAACAAACCAGAACCATGAAAGAAAAGGAGGATTCTGCTATTTGAAGAAAACCTGCTGTAAGTGAAGGAGAATGAAAAGCATAGTTACTATTTTAACGTAGTTGTTTCAGTAAAATGTAGAAGGAGAAATGAAATAATTTGGGGGCATGTTTACAATAAAACATAAACTAGTCCGTTTACCAGTTAAAGTGCCAGGGTATCCTTCCTAACGTCTCTAAGAAACAGGAAAGGCCTGAGGTTGGGGGTGGGGACAGGGAACTTAATTCAGTAAACATATTTTTAAATCTTTCTCAGTTTGTCCTCTAAATATTTATCCTATTAATTTTTTAGATTTCTATTAATTTTAAATTCTGATATAAAGAGAGATACCTCCAGACAAGAATAAACAGTCAGGCACGGTCTATGGTCTATAAAAAGTCTGGCTTACCTTATCTTCCCATTCTTAGCCTTAAGGTAGTAACTAAGAATGAATATAACTTTATTCCTCTCAGTTTAGGTACATATTCTAAAAAGCATCTGAAGGTGCTCTTTATTCTGTACCTTATAAAGAAAATACTTCAACTCATTTCTTCTAAGAAAATATGAAAATAAGATTTTTATACATTGATTTTAAAATTTGTCACAAACTGAAGGTTACCCAATAAACCACGGTCAGAAAATACGGCTTCATATTAAATATTTTAATGCTAAAATTATTATATCTGATAGAGAATATCTAAATTTTCTAATATTCTGCAGAGAATTCATTTTAGTGGATTCAGATAGAAGCCATGTTGCTCAAAACCAGACAAAGCATGAGAATATGACATAAGGACTTTTTCTGTGTGTGTGTGTATGTAATTTTGTTTTTGTTTTGGTTTTTTGTACTATAGCTATGATGAGTAAGTGATAATACCTGCTTTGAAAATTTTTCAGCAAAAATCACCTTGACTATTTTATATGGGGAATAATTTTAAAGATTAATTTATCACTAGTTTCTGTGTTACAAGGAACCCAATACTGTCTCATAAGAAAATATGTGCCCATGAGGCCACCTTCAGGCAAAGTGTGATGGTTTTCTATCCAGTGATGAGTCTTCTTATATACCTCAAGTATTGCTCATAGGGTACTAAACACATGACCAGTTTTACTGTTTATGAGACATACTGATCTGTCCTGAACCAGAAATACAGAATATTTCCTCCCTTGGCCTCCATCAGAGAGTGGAATGTTTATCTCCCAGATCTTACATGCCCATCAAAATGCAAACTGAGGAAATTATGATGCTCAGGGAAAAAGCTGAAAGGTATTCCCTCCCCTACAAGTTAAAATCTGCTTCTGATTAAAATGCCTCTCTGGAGAATATCATATATGGCTTCTATTGGCCCCAAATATAGTTCATATCATTAAGTTGGTTTTTGATGCCCCTGACTCACTCCTTAGAAGAATGCATACAATAAGCAGCCCTATAAAATTCCTAATTGTAGTTCAGGTAGCAAGGTTGCAGAAGACATTATCTCATATCAAGATCCACATAAGAAATGTTATTTAGAAATCAGTGATCAAAAGTAACTATGCTTCTGCTGAGAAACTATTAGAGCTTACCTTTGTTGATATCAAGTTTTAAGTAACTGATGTTATCTATTTTATTCTTATTTTTTCTATTTTATAAGTCATTTCAAATATTTTGGGAAACAGAGTATGGCATAAATAATAAAAGGAATGGTTAAAATGATTGAACTCACATTACAAAATCCATACAAATTAAAAGGAACACCTGACACACACTGGCTTGAGTAACAGTCAGGTAAGTCATAAGGAGGAGATGTCTGGAGGAAGATATTGGTCCCTGGTTAGTGCAGCTGCTCAGCAATGTCAGCAGGGACCAAACTGTTCCATCTTTCTGCACTGATATCATCAGACCATTATTTTTTCCTCTCTGTGCTTTTTTACTCTTAGCTTTAACTGCTGCCACTATCCTAAATAATAAGACTATATTCAAAGATAAGAGGCAGAGGGAAGGAACAGTACCAGCCATGCATATGTCAGAAAAAGAGCATCACAAGATGCCCCAAAAGACTTTTTCTCACACCTCATTGGCTGTAACAAGAACACATGGCCCCCTCTTGCTGAGAGGGAGGCTGGGAAAGAGAGTACTCAGCTTTCTGGGACTTGCAGTGGGGATGGCAAAAGAAAGGGTAGTATACTTGGCAGGTAGATATCAAAAACAATATAAAACAAAACAAAAGGAGCTTCTAAATACTCATTATTAAGTTCAGATGGGACTTGCCTGGTTAAGAATCCACCTTCCAATGCAGGGGACGCAGGTTTGATCCTTGGTCGGGGAACTAAGATCCCACAAGCCACAAGGCAACTAAGCCTGCACGCCTCAACTACTGAGCCTGCACACCGCAACGAAAGATCCCACATGCTGCAGTGAAGATCCCATGTGCCACAACTAAGACCCAACGCAGCCAAAAATAAATAAATAAAATATAAAAAAAGTAAGTTCAGAAAAAATAAAGTACTATATAGGTGGTTCTAGGTACTTTTCGCCTAAGTGTATTTGCTCTAGGCATCTTTGCCACAAGCATTTCTGCCATAAACATTTTCGCCACATAACTAATTGGCCATAAGCCAATTTTGCCATGACAGATAAAATAACTGGTTGACAGTTTGGTTTGACAATTTGGTTTCAACTGGTTGAAATGCATTAGTGTTCTTCCAGTTAGGGACATTATTGATGGCTTTATGGAGCTGACAGGTAACGAAAATTTGCCACAAGAGTTGGTTTCTTATTTTGAAACACACTACATTGGAAGATAAAGATGCTGAGAGACTCAAAAGCACAGAGTTGAACCCACATTTCCCATAGAACTTTGGAATGTCTATCAACAGATATGTGACAATGTGCCAAGAAGGAACAACAGTGTAGAGACTTTCACAACACAATACAAAGCTCAGATACAAATACGCATCCTAGTATTTGGAAGCTGATACCTCTCTTAATGAAGGAAGAAATTTTAGAGAAAAAAGAAAAAGTACTGTGTTGAATGGGGAGACAGGTCAACAAGAAGAAAAAAAAAATTGTATAATACTATGAATGAATACAAATGCTTAGGTATAATTCACAAAATAAAACCAGTTATTTGTGCAGTATTGCTATGAATCTACACATATTTTAAATGTACCCAAATATTTTGTATTTTGAACATTTTAATTTTGTTGTTCATTTTTCATGTTTCCTTTTATAGTTTTTCTTTTATTTTTTGTTATTTTATCTTTTACAGCAAAATTGCCTTATGGCCAATTAGCTATGCAACAAAAATGCTGCCTCAAAGATGTCTATGGCAAAGATGTTTATGGCAAAAATACCAAACACAATATTGAGTATGACAGTACTATAAAATAGCTGAGCAAGTTGTAGATTTTGTCTTCATAACCTGGATAGTTACTTTTTACATGTGTTAATTGAGATGGCATCATACTATCATTACCAAAGATCTCAAGGCCCAGAATAAACTTAGTGTGATGTTCAATCTTGAGATAGTGAATGTAAATCACATATCAGATAGAGTTCTTAACAATGTCTAATTACTTTGGCAAACCTCTTGTCAGACCTGATAGGTCATCACTGATCTCACATTGTATTATGGGTGAAAAAGAATACAATGTCAACTCTGTCTATACTTTTTTTCACACACTGTTCCTGCTTTCTTTATTCATACTGTATTTGATTTGTGTTTTCTTTGCAAAAATCTTTTTAAGTCACATATTCCTTCTACAAGCTTTGTTTAATTTAAATGAGTAATGAAATCTATAAATCCACTTATTTAGGCACATGAAACCTGTAATATTTGACATTTACCTTAGTATGTGTCAGACACAGTTCAAAAGGTTTTAGTCATATTTTCTGATTTAATCACGACAAAAGCCAAACAAAATAGGTACTATTAGTATCTCCATGTTATGGATGAAAAAAGTGAGGCTTACTGAGGGTTTAGAGGCTACTCAGCTATTAAATTGCTGAGCCTGAATTCAAAACTAGGCTGCTCTAATCCCAAAGCCTCCTTTCTTAACCACCCTACCAGTAAATCAGTTAATTGAGTAATCAATCAAAATTCAACCAAGCAAATGAAATGGAATTTTAAGGCACAGTCATGGTCTAAGAAAAAGTAAGAAATCAAACAAACCAATACAATGTTATAGATGTATTGAAAGTAAACCTCTGGGAAAATTCAACCCATTTTTACAGTTGTATCTATGGTAGAGTACAACAGTTATATCCCTAGAATAATGACTGGAATAGAATGTTCTTGATTACTGTAATTTCTAAGAAAAGAAAGATATGAATAGTTTTTATAAAAGCTGAAAACCAAAACAATATTCTAGTAAGCACTCAACCAAAAAGGAAATTCAATGGAATTTTAAAGCCCCATTCAGTTAACGTAAAGGCTGTACTATATATAGGAAACATCATGAGATTTCTCTCCTTAAATCTTCCATAAATTCAAAGGTGACATAAACAACTGGGAACTTTCATTGAAGAAACAGAAAAAGTGGTGAACTCAATGAACGCTTAATTTTCTGGTAACATTTCCACTGGAATTCTTGAATGCAGATACTATAGGCACGTTGGGGGCCAGTAAGTTAGTCCACATTTAATAGAAGTGTGCTGACTCTCACTGAACAGACCTCAGTTTGCACCATAATCCAACTAAAACAGTGCACTGTCTCTCCCAATTCTCAGCTTCTTCTCGTGGCTCGTATTCTGACAGATTTAGAGTTTTAAATATTCACTTACTTGTGCTTAAATTCTGGTTCCAAATACTAGCAGGCTTTTAACTCTCAGATGAGATAATAAAAATTAATTAAAATGCAATTATCCAATAAAATGAAACTTTCATTCAGTCTATAACTATGTGTCCTCTGACTCATTCCAAATGGACATTCTGTAGACCACATCCTCGCTTCCAGATCATGTTATGGGGAAATAGGTTGTTTGGTTCTTGCTGGCCTCCTATTCTTTTTGAGAAGTTAGCTATTTTGCTGTGCTTTACTATAAACCTCTAAAGTGATAAAACTGCTATCTAATTACTTAGATTTAGGTGCAGAATCAGATGTAAATCAGATTCAAACTTATTTGATAAAAAATCGGCAATAAAGAAGTTCCCAGAGAACTGAACTGATGGCTTGGTACAACTGTCATGTACTGTGATACACTCTGTTTTACCCTCTTTTCATCAAACCAGCCTCTATTTCTTATACTTCCAATCACTTCCCAAAACATGAGAAGTTTTATTAGATTTTTTATGTTAAATAGGTCTTTCTCCAATAAGATGTCATCAAATTTTCATACTGAAACAGGTATTTTTCTCATTCCTGAGGATTGGTGGGATATATTATCAAGTAAGTTATGCTCAAAATTATGCATCCAGTCCTATTTAGATATGTTTGAAATATTACTTAAAGAATTTTTTTTAATCCATGCATCCATCCTCCCCTGCAACTAACATTTATTAGGAAAACTGAATATGTGATATGTGCTCTGCTAGGTGACTTCACCTTCAGTCTCATCTCATATATAAGAGTGGTTGCTTGGCCCAGAAAGTCCTCAAACAAATACAAGCATCTTTATGAACATAAATAAAAGCATATTATAGAAAACTGATCATTTCAATTATGATATTTATAATATTCCTAAATGTTTGCATGTAAGCCTTTGCAGGAAGTTCAACTTACTCGATGATTTATTTGCCACCCTCATTCTCAGTTAAGACTATTAGTACACAAACAATAGAACCGGTCAGAATCATACATGTAATCTTAGTATATTCTCTTCCCTCAAGTGGCTGATAGTCTCATGGGAAGACAGAAAAATAAATATACAATCTAATTTTTAAACCATTTCAAGTGATGTGGGAATATAGTGTTTTAGGTATGGTGCTCCGACTAAAAGTTTTCGGGAAAGGTTTCCCAGAGTAGATGATGTTCTAGCTGAATCTTACAAGATGAGTTCTATTTGGCCAGAAAAAGATAGGTGAAAAAAGCATCCAGGAACAGAGAACAGCACCAGGACAGGTATGAAGGGTAGGCAGGGAATTACAACCATTTAAGTAAAGCATGAGGTATGCTAGTGGGACCTGGGACTGGAGACTGTATGGTCTCCATTTCAAAACTGGTCAGGCTATTTCAAAAAAAACTCAAAATGTACCACAGATCAAAAGGAGCCAGTGGAAGGATTTAAGGGGATATGAAATAATCAGGTTTGCATTTTAGAGTGATTGTTCTGAGTGCAATCACTGCTGTAGGTTAACTAAGAAAGAAAAAACAGAGGCAAGAGCTCCCATTCAGTGTCAGGAGGAAGAGATTTTCTGGAGAGCCCTCTCTCCCAGTGGGATCTGTTCATGCTATGGATGACTGAAGCTGTGGGTTTCTTCTTCACACTTGATTCTGGGCTCACATCCTCTACATCCCTTCTCCTCCCCTTCATGAGTTAAGCCTCATGCCCATTCTCTTGCCCTATAACCTGATTTCACTTCCTTAATCCTCTCATTCTTTAAGACCCCAGTCAACTCCTACAACTATTTTCTCCTGAAGAGGAGACAATAAAAAAGAAGCAAATAAGTTGTATTGTTCAAAAAAACAGTATTGTAAAATTATAGCATAAATCTTATGTTTATGTATTTCACATACCTAATTATTCTTAAAAAAAACATATAGTATGGCTCTATTTAGCTTCCTTATATTTTATGCTTATCCAGTGATATCTACATTTTAGGAAAAAATAACTTTAGTAGATACATATGCAACACCAGCCACTGACATAAAGAATACATAATGAAATAGTTATATTCCAAGAGAAAAATCAGATGATTAATTTCCAAGTATTTTTAGTGGAACATTAAAAGAGAAACAAATAATATAACTATACATATGGGTACCCACTTATACTAATACACACATACAAACTATACATTATTTTTCTATTTTAAGCTATGCCATTGAACTTACTTGGTTACTAGAAAAATCTTTTTAAAAGCACCCTGAAACAGCATTGTGGAGACTTAAAAAAAAAAAAAATACACTACATATAGCTTTCAGTGTAGAACCCATAATGTCCTTGATAGAGACCATCACGTATTGGGACACATATGCTGTTTTCTACTATTTCTTTGATTAGCCCTCATTCTTGCTTTTCAGGGTTTCTATCATAATACAAGAAAATAAAATTTTAAGCCCAGAAGGATTTTTACAGTAATGCAAGCTATTGATCAATGCAATTTTTTCAACCACAGCTTACTATTGCATCCAGATTCCTTACAGCTCCAATATGCCCAGCGGGTTAATACTGGGTAAGGTACAAGCTGTTAGAAAACTACCAGTAAATTTTTTTCCCTCAATGTTGCTACATATTTCAAGCTCCTGTGGGGCAGTAACAAGACTTTTATTTTTTGCTTTTGTCCAAACCTCAGACTTCAGACATACTTTGAGTGATAAAGATCAGTCATGAAACACATATTCAAACCATGATTTTCTTGTGTTAGTTAATCCTAAGACACTGGGGCATATCATGCCTGTTGTCCAGTCCAGAAAGACATCTTAAACACCTACCATCACCCCCATTCCAAGAAGACCATGAGCAAACTATAAATGGTGATTGCTATTGCCTTCTCTAATTGGACATTTTATCTTTCCACTATCTGCCTCCCCCAGGCTCTGTTTTGAATCTTCTACTTCTGCCTCCTGATCACAAGCCCTTTGGTTTGTAGCTAGGTCCATCCTATGTCTAATCTCTAGAGATTGTCTCTGCTTCAGAGGCAATTTTATAGGAAGCTTAATCTTCAAGGTCCCTCATTTGCACAGGCCCCTTCCATGACCCTGCATAGGAAACTAGCAATTTGCCCATAAAGTCTTTCTTTTCATTTACATTGTAAAGTAAGAATTTTGGGGACTTCCCTGGCGGTCCAGTGATTAAGACTCTGCACTTCCAATGCAGGGGGCACAGGTTCAATCCGTGGTCAGGGAACTAAGATCCCACATGCCATGCAGTGCAGCCAAAAAAAAAAAGAGTAACAATTTTTATTTTTTTCTCCAAGAGGACCCCATATATTTGTATAAGCTTCGGACTCCACAAAACTCAGATCAGCCCCTAACTTCATCCCTAAGCTGGCTTTTTGGTTGAGGTTCCCCTTGTAGAACTCTTCTCTTCATTTCTATCAGCTGGGTTCCCCTCGCTGAGGCCAATAGCTATGTTCCAGCTTGGCCTAGGCTCCTCTAGGCTTCTAGGCACAAAACCCTGCCAGGCTCACCTCTGAGTCCTGCTTATCGGCATAGGAGAATAAGCACCTGAACTGCAATAAACAGTATAAGACAAATATTGCCCTGAAAGCATGTATGTGTATAAAATGCAAAATTAAGTCCCAACATAGGATAGAAAACAGTTTACATTCATCTGCTGCCAATTTCTCTGGGACATATCCTAGAATCACATGAAAACTGAGAAAAAGAAAACTACTTCTAATGCCAGACATATCTAAGTATCTCTGAGTGACAAGGTTTAGCCACAGATCGAGGGTCTTGAAAGTATGTTTGTTCCCACCTAAGTTCTTGGCACCATCGAAGACTACAGTCCAAGTGGATAAAGCTGTACATGCGGGGCTGTCCACCTGCAGAATGGCAGGTGGAAAATTATTCAGGGGAAAGAGTTTAATTGGTGACCTTTAAAATAATGATTCATTACCTTAAAACACTTTTATTATGTCAGCGTGAGTGCTTCAATTGAGACTAATGTATTTAAATCAAAAACAGTAGGTCTTATTTAACCTACCTCAACCAAAATAGTACGTTTTAAAGAATTTGTTAGACTTCTTTATCTTTCCTTCCTCTTCCCCCATTCCCTTTTCATCCTTTTCCTTCCCTCTTTTCTTTGCTTCTTTCTTCCTTCCTTCCTTTTCCTCCCTTCTTTCTTTCTTCCCTTCTTCTTCCCCTCCCTCCACTAAGTACTGCTTTTGTTACTTGAGCATTCTCCATTTGTTCATTTGCAAATGAGGTGGTATCTGCAGAGTAGACTCTAACCCTAAATAGTGCAAATCCTTTCTCCATTTCCTGGAAGCAGCTGGCCAAAAATGACTTCAGGAATAACTCTTCCAACCAGGGAAGGAAGTCAGGCAGACGAGCGTTTAATTTTTGATTCGACTCATTAGTTACTACATGGAGTTGCTTGGGTATGAAAGTGAGATAATACCTGTAAAGCACCTCGTGAGGTTCTGGACCCTTAATAAAGGTTAGTTCATTGCATTCTTCCTCACAATCTAATACTAAGTCCTCCATCATTACCCAGGGTTATGGCACATATTATTATATGTCTAGCCCAATGGCAACCCTTTTAGGTCTTCCTTTTGGCCTGGATTTGCCCAGAAAGGAAAACTGGGAAAGTTGGCAGCCTATTAACCAATATGCTGAATGTGTTGCAAGAGTCACAAAAATCAGATTCCTACATGCTAACATGAATCCGAACCTAGAGCAGACATATGCAAGCAGGCAGCTACTCTAGTACCAAGAAAATAAACGGCTGGGCAGAAGCTATATTTACTAGGACATGTTTGTGATTTTTGAAGCAAAATTTTGTGACCAGTTTTCATTATATGCTGGGCTATGTAAGTTTTTATGGCATACACATTTATAAATAAAAGTATGAGAGCCTCTAAATCACTGACTTAGGCTGAAATGATGCCTCTAGGGTTTGGGATTATAAAAAAATAAAAGGAGACTGAGCAGGGATCATAAGGCAATATCCTACAGGAAGCAAATTGATACCTGGGATTACAGTAGCAATTCCTTTCTGGCATTCACGAAGGAACATATTTTAGATAAACAAATAGGCAGAACATTTTGGATCTCTGTA
The DNA here is from genome assembly GCF_964374135.1 of Grampus griseus. NCBI lineage: Eukaryota > Metazoa > Chordata > Mammalia > Artiodactyla > Delphinidae > Grampus > Grampus griseus. The sequence continues at coordinate 29,504,308 of NC_139007.1, read as the reverse complement.
AATAGATCTGAAAAGTCAGGCAAGAGCCTTTCGCTATATGGGTGCAAATGACATCATTCATAACCTTTTGAGCAATTGGTGCATTTGAAGAGCTATAATTTGCACATATGAAACCGAAGTTGAACTATTCATTCTATTTCACATTATAGTCCTATTGGCAGAGCATGAGAAAGGCAAGCTATGACTAAATTTTTCATGACTATATTTTTAATAAGAAAATTTCACCTGTAATATTTCCATATTAATGTACATATGTGTTTTTCTGGATCTGAAAACAATAATAAGTGCTGATTTATTTCCATATCAGTCTTTTATGCTAAATGCCATAATTGCTGTTTTTTCTAATGGATGTACAGACATAGGAAGTTAAGTGACAGACAGAAGAGATCCTAAACCATAGTCATTTTCTATCTTTTAGTCATGTGTTCAACAAGTACCAGTGTGTAAAGTACTGAGTGAGGAGTTTGGAGGAGCTTGAAATGAAAAAGGACACATCATGTTATTCCTTAAGGAATTTAGAAACAATAGGAAAGAGGAAATGCTACACAAATATTTATGATGCAAGAAGCAGTTTAACATGTGCCATGAGAAATGTACAAACACTGGAGCCACAGAATTTCAAAGAAGGCAGAAGTCTGTCCAAGATAACTCAAAAAATCTTCATGAAAAAATGTTATTCAATCTAGACCTTGAGTTATAAACAGAATTTGAAACAAAGAAAATGTTGGTGAGCTGTACTCCAAGAACCTGATTTTAAGTAAACTTCCATTTGTTCCTGCTGGACAAAAACTCTGAGAGGTAAAATTAAAATCTAACAAAAGAAGGGAAATCCTTTGACTTTGGTGCTCATAATTTTCACCAATTATTTCTAATTGAGTGCAAAGATCAAAGCATACTAGGGGTCGGGCTTCCCTGGTGGCGCAGTGGTTGACAGTCCACCTGCCGATGCAGGGGACACGGGTTCGTGCCCCGGTCCGGGAAGATCCCGCATGCCGTGGAGCAGCTGGGCCCGTGAGCCATGGCCGCTGAGCCTGCGCGTCCGGAGCCTGTGCTCCACAACTGGAGAGGCCATAGCAGTGAGAGGCCCGTGTACCGCATTAAAAAAAAAAAAAAAAAAAAAAGCATACTAGGGGTAAGAAATAGCATGAGCAAAAAAAAATCACTAGCTCTCTACTGGTTACTGTATTTGAGGCCTAATGACCAGAGGTGGAAGGATGGAGGAGCATCATTGACATCGTCCTCTGGGGAACACTGGGAGCACTATAGTTTCAAATAAGAACACACACACCCTAACTCATGTAGTTGAGGACTTATTTTAAAATACATCAGAATAAGAAACATCAGTAATAAATTACTACAGGTTTGTTACATTTTCTTTTTTAGTGTTTTTCCATTTACCTAACAATGAAAAACATTATATTATTTTGATTTTATTTGAATATACATTCATCTGGGATGGGGTGCAGGACATAAACTGGTTTATGCTGCTTTGATAAAGTACATAAATTAGTCTCCCTTTTATTCATGCCATTCCCTTTCATTATTTATAGTTATGCTCACCAAAGAGAACAAATAAATCCTATGACGACACTATACAAGCCCCTGTTGGAAATATTATGTGTTCACATACGCTAATCCCTTTCACAGGGTGAAGGTACTGCAAACAGCTCCTCAGGCCCCAAGTTTCCAATATGCACTTAGGGTCACTCGTGGGCATCTCCATAAACAAATGTTACTACTGGTTAAAAGCAGGCACTCAGGCACTTGGGACCTGGAGAAAAACAGTGTAGTAGTGTTTGATACATGAATAACTATAAACTAGAATTCCCACCTACTTAAAAATTACTTGCAGGGTTATTACTAAAGCAACTTTCCCATTAATTCACGTTAATAACTCTTGGGTTTGAAAACAGTATCTTGGGTCAGTGCTGGTATATTTCACCTTCTCCAAGGTAATAATTTAAGTATCAGTAAATGTAAGATATATCTGACTACATCTTTTGCATAAGCAGTGCAAAAATATTCAGAACCAACAGGAAAAAATGCATTTGTATACTCAATTCGAATAGAATTAGTGAATCAGGTCCATACAAACTAAACTTGAGCGTGAAGGAAACATATCCAGAGAGACAAGGCACAGGATGAGCAGGGGTTGCCAGAGGAGGGAGAGAAGGGGGAGATGTGGGAAGACCACGCAAATAGCCTCTTTATACATTGAGATGGTTTTGAGAATAATAATGTGCTAGTTTCTTTTTTTTTTTAATCCAAGTAGCTATTGAAGATTGTAATGATTTCAGTCTAAAAAGCAATGCTGGAAAGCCTCTTCAGAGATTGCCAGCTCCCACTGTGCAGAAACACTGTGTTCTTGCATGCTGGTGTAATGGAGACAAACAAAAGAAACACTTCAAGGAAAAGGGATGCAGAAGAGGGAGGGCGGAAAAAGCATGGAAGATGTGGTTCCCAGAAAAACAGTAAGAGATTTAGCAATGACCAAAAGCAAGCATAACAACACCCAAGTTTGAAACTGATGTAAGTTAAATAAAAAGGTCAACAATTTAAGTAATATATTACATAATGATATTCTCAGTCAAAATAACAGTAACTTGTCATCAACAATAATGATCTAGTCCCACTTTCAGTGATACCCACTCCCCACCTTAAACTGGCTCAATTTGATTTCACCTTTTACAGATATCTGTTTAGGCTCCTATTGGGAACAAATTTATTTAAAAGATTTCTAGTTATGTAAACACGTTGCTTTGTTGCTTCTGTCTGCTTGCACATATCTCTCTTTTTCTCTCCCTTTCTTTTGGCAAAATAAATACTTTAAAAATCAACACACATAACTACACAATGAAAGTATCCTAATTAAGATGATTCTCCTTAGTTACTTCAGCTCCTATAAAGATTTAAACATGGTTTAGTACCTCCAGATTCTGACCATTATAAAAAGGTCAATAATAATTACTGTTTGCTTTCAAATGCTCTTAACGTTAAAACTTTCATGAGATGAAAATTACACGAGGTGAAAACCGGTATTGCGTGCACGTTCTAGAAAAATCTATGAAGATAAATATTCTAGGAAAGTATATTTAAATTTGTTTTTAATCTCACAAAATTTTAATCACTGCGTCTGTTTTTAAAACTACAAAATGAGGACTAACTCTGCTTAATACCATTATTTCTATACTAGGAACTGATGCTTCTTGGATATTCATTATATATCATTATAAACCAACGTATAATTACTAACTGTGTTGTTCACCTTTGAATAAGGTTTATCTGTAGGTTTCATCAAAGTATTTTGGTGTTACTACATTTCGTATGGTGCAGTGTAAATGAGACATCTACTTCTTGTAACCAGAAACTCACTCTCTGGATAAGATCACACAGGATTATTCTGATAGAAGATCCTCACATCTCTATTTAGAAAGCAAATTATTATATCTGAAAACTTTGAAGAAAGGCATTTCAGGACGAAAAAACAAAAAGAAATGGGCAAGACATGGTAGCCAAAAACTCCAAACCACCAATGCTGTCAAAATTATTTTTAGGGTCACAAAATAATCTGAGAACAATATATTACTTAAGCTTCTTTTTTTTTGAGACATGATCTTGATTATGCTAGCATTATTATCACTGCATTACAAAGTTGAATTCTAAAATTTACCAATGTATAGAACTTTCGTTAATTATTATACAAAAATATTTTACCAATGGACACAAAATATCATTGAATAATACTCTTTTATACAGTCCACTTAAATAATAGTTGTTTAATACAATATTTATACACTTAATATCTGAATAGCTATTAAACATACCTGGCTATATGACAGGAGAATAACAAAGAACAATACAGGAGTTCTGCTCTCACTGACAGTTGCTGTTTATGATTCTTGAACAAAGAAAACCTTTTTTTGTTTAATATTATTCAAGAACTTGAAAGACCTAGCTGTTAACCACAGGCAGATCCACAGGCAGAGTGTTATTCATAACACTCAAATGTTTTATTTTGATATCTCTTGTCCCTTTTGTTTTTAATTATTTATTATTAGTGATAGCATATTATATATAATATAGTTATTATTACATAATGGCTAATATTTATGAAACATTTACCATGTGCCATGCATTTTTATAAGAGCTTTACATATACTGACACATTTAATTCAAACAACAACCTGAGAGATGTATTTTATTATCTCAGTTATATAGATGAAAGGTTAAATAACTTGCCCAAGAGCAAATACATTTTAAGTGGAAGTCAGAATTAAACCTTGGCCTTCCTTCTACACAATATTTCTAGTATTGACAAGTCAATGCTTTCAGTGTCTAAATATATCTATATATTTGAATATATTCAAAATGCCATATAAGTTTACAGTATTCCCAAACAGTAAAACATATATGATTTACCAATAAAATTGTAATATACTTTTCAGGGAAACACTATTATAATCACATATGACTGTCCCTCCTCTGGAAAATAAAATTTTAAAAGATAAAGAAAAGGGAAAAGCATCTCTGATTGACCTCAAGAAGGGAGAAAAAGATGGAGGCCAACTAAGACTCCAAGGAAGAGCAATGGATTTCAGCCACTTCCTTCCTTTACCTTTTTTTTTTGGTGATTTTAATAGGGTTATAGTTTGTATTATTTTCTTTGCTTACATTTTATTTTAAAAAAGGAAGAAAAAGAAGTGTTTGTCAATTAAAAATGATTAAGGGGAATGGAGTTTTATTTTACTCTTTCCTTTCAAGATCCAGACAGTTACTTTTCTAGAATACAAGTTTTTTTTGGAAGACAGTTTAATAGCACGTTCTGTCTCTCTCCATTCATTATGATGCTGAACAAGACAGTGGGTGGGTGGCTGCTCATCTGGAGTTTGGTAGTGGGTTGCTGGCTAGAGAATAGCAGGTCAGTCTAAAGAAACAACTCTGATAATAGTAGAGAACTCTAGATGACTATGATCTGTGGTAGTCTCACCTGCACCCATAAGTCTGTCTATGGCCTCTCACTCCTGAAACTGAGTTTCTGTTTACATTCAGATTAGATACAGAAAGTGTATAAGTAAAGCAACCTGGGACAGCAAAGTACAAAACTGGAAAGACCTAGTCTGTGCCCTCTAGAAGCTCACAACCTAGTGAATGAGTGAGTGGCAGAGACTAAGAGCGCTTACTATGGCTCTGAGGTACTGTACAAGTTGTTGGGGAAGACAATGCCACATAATCCAAGAAGGGGCAGAGGCCAAGGCAGGGTAATCAGGAAGCCTTCACAGAAGAAGTAACTTGTGTTTGGGTCTTGCAGAAGGTTTTATAATCAAGCCAACTAAAGAGAACAGGGAGAGGGATATGCAGAGATGAAAACATTTCTTGCCAGAAGAAAAATAAAGCAATCCAATCAATTTCACTTGTGCAGAAATCAGTTCTTAGAAACTACTTAAAAACTCCAGCAGGGCAGAAGGTTTCTCAGCCATTCCCAGCAAGTTTGTAATCCCACATGGGGCTCTCCTCATTCATTTGCCGAGAGTATGAATATGGGGCAACAGTGGTGAAATCATCCAGCTATGATTTTAACCCCTCAGCCCTTCTTCATTTAGCACCTTCCCCCCATTTTGCTGTTTCTGTATTTGGAGTTCTGTTAAGCAGGGTGCTTGTGGCTTTAAAAATGCAAAATGGTTGCCAAAAAGAACAGTTTTGCCATGTAGCAAATGTTCATACTCTGCAATGCTAATTTATGTCCTTTCCTATAGTTATACAGGTTGCTATGTGCAATGAATTAAACATTAATAAAAATTATTTGATGATGCTATTAGGGAATATATTGAGAAAAATAGATGGTTGAGTACAGGGGTTGCCATTCTAAGGAGACAGCGTTTTTTGTTTTTTTTTTTTCAAGATTTGAAAAGCCACTGAAAGGAACACATTTGGAAAATGCAACTATTGAAAAACTTAGCATGAGTAAATTTCTGTTGTTTTACCTGGGTACTGGCTACATGGATGTGTACAGCTGGAAATAATTCTCCACCTCTACACTTATGATAAGTATACTTTCATTTATGTATATTATATATATTAATAAAAACTTTAAGAAATTTTAGCATTAGCAATGAAATGTTTAATACATTCAAAAATACAGAAATACAACCATATTTTTCAGTTCCAAATCTAAAATAAAAACAACATAAAAATAGGAGAAAATGCTTCTCCATATAGAAATGGATTGTTTCATCTCTTGAAGAAATTCAATAAACGTAGTAGGAATTCTGGCTATGATATTTGTGGAAAATTCCCGCAAAATATATACTTATGAATGAAGTATGAAACGTTATTTTTTAAAAATCGTACTTGAGTTCAATACATTGCTGCTTTTGTTTCCACCTTTGTGTTTCTGTATAAGAGAACTGAACAGCCCTAGAGGCTGACAGATAGTTTATGTGGCATTTAACAACAGAGAAGGAGGCTCCCTCGGCCAAGAGTGGCAATGAGCTGACTGACTTCATGGAATACTATAGGTGGGAAAATTACCTTGGTGCTTTCTACTTGCACTGATTTTTTCTTCTGCTGACACTTCTGATGCTCTGAAAGTTGCTTTGCTCACATCCTCTGCTACTGGTGTCAAAGAACACTCTCAATCTTCACATGCCAAAAGAGGAGGAAAACCTTATTTCAATGCCCAAAAGACTTAGCTCCTGTCAAAGATATTCATTTAACACTCACAGTTGGTCTATGGCAACTTGAAGATGTTGTCTTAAGAAGTAGGGCTGGTAGGGGGTGGGGTGGAGAAGAAAAGGCCTGGCTTTCTAGGGAAATCTTGTGCTTTCCATATCCTGAAGGCATGTAATAAGAAGAGGCTGTACACTCATAAATAAAGAGGGCAATTTCAACTGTTACTTACAAAGTCTGTGCTTCTTCAGGAAAAGGGGGTAGGGTTAAGCAAGCATAATAAGATCATTACAATTGGCTAAGAATGGGGATATTCTAAAAACAATAAAAAGTTTATTATTAGCAAAGCTTTCTCCTATAAAATTAACTGCCACTCCTTCTTATTTCCTATTTAGTTTTGGCCAGCTACAGCTAATAAATTTCATGATAAGAAAAGTCATCACCAGCATTAATTGCAAACTTTGAATCTTCTTAATGTTTCAAGTACTCTAAATACCATACCAAAAACACGGCCATTCCTAAATATGTGCGGCACTTAATCCTAATCTACATAAAATAAGCACATAAAGCTGGAAGTCACTTATAAAAAGGTAATCAAATATATTAGTAGAGATTTGCTATCTGGCTAATGGCCAACGGATGACAAGCCATTCTTCAATTTACTCTGACCACATACACATTCATATCGCATGTCCATTTCAGACCATTTATTCATCTTCCACCCCTACCCACACCATAATATTCTTCTCTGATGGTATTATTTGTTACATCCTGAAATCCATCCCAGAACACGGTGAAGTACACAAACTTAGTTCATTGAGTGAGCCCTCTTTTCTTTCTTTAGGCTATTTTTAAAAACTGTATTCTACACAATAAATCCTAATTCAGCCAATACCAATTCATTCAAACAGCATCTGAATTTTAAAATTGGCTCCTTTTCAGACAATTAGCCGGAGTGCCAATTTCCCAGTCAAATAAAATCATTTTCCCATTAACATTTTTGGTTATATAATCTGCTATACAAATATAATACTATTAAAACTCAATGTGCAAATTAAGTCCCTAGAATATCTCAGTTGCTAATTTGGTCAGATAATTCCAAGCATACATTTTGCTGTCATTTAAATTGGAGATTTTTCTGCTGGCTGATTGCTTTCCAAGGGTGAGAATGTGGCTGAAGAGCCCAGTGCATGTCTCAGATTTTCCACACTTTGTACACATGGAAACTGTCTTTGGGCTGGGACTCTCTCCTCTGTCTGTAGAGCATATTGTACTTGCAGCCCTGCCTTTCCTCCTTCTAGGCTGCCAGACACATTTGCCCAAAATGAGTCACTCAGTCTTTGATTTTTTGCATTTAAGTTTGGCCTGTCTGATGTTGTTTGCACAGCCATGCCACATTGTTAGAAGTTGTGATTCAGTGTGTTCTGGGAGCTTTTCTTTTGCCAGCCCTGCCTACTTGTAATGCCCTTATTTCAGTTCATGGTTGAACAGCTGACTCAGGACCTTAAAGTGAACCATCCCCCATGTTTGCCCAGTTCCCAACTTGCTGCTGTGCTGATCTTTGCTTCACAGCTACAGGCCCAGCTGGGGGCATACTTTTAGTAATCTTGCTTTCCCATTTTTGTCACATATGTCTTGCAGGTGATGCGGGAAGCTGCCTGCGACATCTGTGACAGATCCAGACCCCCCAACCATATGGAAGGTTGGACAGTACCAAACATTTGATTGGATCCAGAGTTTGGTGCCACATTTACTGCCAACCTTCTAAAAGGCACACAGGCCATCTTGAGTTGGTTTTATTTCTTTGTTTCCCAGAGCTACAATTCAGAGTAGTTTGATATTCAACAACATCAGTAGTACACCACTATCACCTACAGATTACTGGTTACTGGTTGTACAAATTACTTAACCACTTTAAGTCTCAGTTCCCTTATTTGTCAAATTATTATAATAATCATTTCTGTTTCATAAAGTTAATAAAAAAGATAAACTGAGAGATGATACATGTAAATCACTTAGTATACACAAATGCTCAATAAAGGTTAGCTATTGGAGTATATATGAATAAACCAGTTTCTTTAGGCATTAGCATAGCATAAGTAGCTTGTAAAAGGTGTATGTCAAAACATTTACTTGATCAGTTCTCATTTTATTCCTTGTAAATTAAAAATTTCTTGTATATAATTCTCATTAAATCTGTCTTCGAAAATGTAAGAACGTAAAGTTTCTAATGCTTGCTTCAGTCCCTAGACCAAGTAAAATATTTCAGTCCATTTCATACTTATTTCCCAAATAGCATTAATACTAATGTTCCATCCTCTCTGTGAAGGAAGGTAGGATTCCACTCTTGAATGTTCCAAGTCAGCAAGAGTTCTTGAAGCCACTTGGACTTCTGCCCACTGTTGGTTTTTCCATTGTGTGTCCATATCTCTGTTACTCAATTCTGAAAACTGGAGGCTAAGACTGGTTTTCTAGATCCTCATTCAATTTCATGTGTTTGACCTCTGAGTCCTCATTAATGAAACCATTTTCTCTAGCTCTGTTTCACAGACTGACTTGTCACTGTGATATCATCTAACCTTACAATATCCTCAAACAGGTGAAATGAAAGGTATCTTAACAGGCATCCTATCTTCCAAAGGATCTTTTTCTGCCTGTTGAGTAGTCTACTGAAAGATTTTTGGTGAGGGAGGTCTTACTTGTTCAGCTGCAAATTCTTTTCAACGTTAATATTCACTGCCTTTTATACAGTCAAAAATCTGCATACTTTGGAGTCTATTATATAGTGTATCATGAATAAGTATACTATATTTTCCCATGCCTGATTTTCAAAATTTTGAAAACAACTACAACGCCATTTTCAAATTTTACTTTTTTTTAATTTAAGCACCTTCAATTCTATCATTCTTCATATCTAGCCTTCCTCCTATTTGAGTGGCCCTCTTCATTTAGTTCTTAAACATATGTGAACTACATTTTATTCTGTAGAAAGAAGAACTTTTTCTTTGAAAAAGCACCATAAAGCAACAAAGAATTAAGTAATTATTTTCCTTCTTTTTATCATAACAATACATTTTCCCAAAGGCAGAGGACTTATTCCTTTTCTTGTCCTAAATTTTGCTCCTTAGGGCTCTTTTTCCCTGATCACTCTTCTGTGAAGATTAAGATTTGGGGCACTTGTTTCAGCATTGCTGTCACAAATTTGTTACTTATTTGAACTCCTCCTTGTTTCCAGACTCCTTCCTCTACTTCTTATGTTTATATGATTTCTGGGTGTGGATAACACATGGCGTTACAAACACACTGGTACCATCCCATGCCTCTTGCCTTTGTCACTATAGCTATTTTAAATTATAAATCAAAATTCCTTTTTTTAACGCATCATCATTTTTTAACTGTACATAGAATTGTATATTATATTTCTCTGAACTTTCTGAACTTTACTAACTGGAATTATAAGGTTATCATATTTGGCTATGCAATCACATCACTATTTAAAATTCTAATATAAAAATATGATTTTTTCTCAAGGTTGACATGACTTCTACTTTATGTAAAAGTTCTTATACAAAAACAGTAGAATTTATCACACTGCTTTCTCACTCTTATGAGAAACTATGAGAGTAAACACACATCAAATGTATTTTAGATTACTGGTATATAACAACAGGGCCATTCTTCATCACTGACTCTGCCAATGGACCAGTGCTATTATTGATATTAGGAAAGTTTCAGACACACCTTCCTTTTGGCTGGGCTGTGGATTCACACACACATATACAAACATATTTTCTCAATGCCAAATGCTACAAAGTACATGTATCTTGTTAACAAGGTTTAGTCATCCATTCACTCATAAGTCTAATCCAATCAATTTTGGTGATACCAACAAAATTACTTTAGTTATTTTAGCATTATATATAAAAATATGGTTGATTATGACATATGCATATGTGCAATTTGAATGTGTATATACGTGATTATATATGTATAAATATTTGTAAAATTGGCCACTATTCTGTGCCCTGATCCTTTCCTTTGTTGTTTCTTCCTTAGAATTACTGGGCACTTTCTTGACACAGTTTCATATTTTTTACTAGGCCATACAAATTGTTCATACTTGCTTCTATGATTTCCTTTCATTATTATGTATATTATTATACTTATTAAACTGAGTAGCATGTAGTTTTTAAAATATTGATTGGAATTATTTATCTTTCTCAAAAGTTATTTTAACTTTTTAAAATCAGATCACTGAGTCTATTGCAAAATATACTCTTCCTTATGTTCTAAGAAGAACTGTATCACCAATCAAGTGGCAATTTGTCTGAAAATGTCAGCCATTGGCCACAAAAATATTAAAGATTTTTCTTTCTTGATGGTACATTCCTTTTACCTATCCAGAAAAATGACTTTACACTGGAAGAAGACATCAAAACATCAACTGTGTCTTCAAAGCCTTCAGTTTCCTTCCTAGGAAGACATATTCCATGATCCTTTTACCAAACTTGTTTGATTATTTAACGAATCTTCACTGAATGCCTTCTCTGTGACAGCCAGTCTCCTGGCTGGACAGGTAGGAGAATCTACCATAATGGGAAAGATTTAGTTAGCTGGTCAAGGGTGTATTGACATGTTGTGCATAAATCATGATTGCACTGGGGACAGGACTTCAGGTCTGAAGCCAAATTCTACTTAGGATGGGCAGATCTATTAAGTGCCTCAAACTGACCTCTGATTCAAGTCATCCTACAGAATTTCCTCAGGAGTATGCTGAGACATTTGTTATACATGATCAGAAAGGTTTGTTTCAACTCTCTACCTGAGCTTAGAAAGACTCAGAGTTGGTTCCTTAAATGATGTGATGGGTCCTTATTGTGAAAAGGTAGATGCATTGGTTGTTGAGTATTTTTGTGTAAGCAACTTGAGAGTCAGGAAAGCAACACTTCCCACTAGGAGATTGCTACCTTTCTCCTGTTTTCAGGCATTCTTCATACCTATAAGTTTTCATAGTCTTGTCATTAAATAAATCCTATATCACCTTACTTTGTCTGTTGGCACCTTGCCACCCAAGACCATCACCACTTTAAAAACCTCAGAAATACTTTCAGAAGTCAATGTATGTCTATTTAGCCATATCAAGTCAACATTCTACCAATACAGCTCTATCTCCAGGCAACTTTGATAGAACTTTTATAGGACTCCTTGGTGCCCCTAAATTTATCTGCTCTAGGATAAATCTATCTTTTTATAGCTCATGGTTCTAATGTTTCCTCTGTTGTCTGCTTCCACACACACGAGGGCAATGGCAATAAACATAGTGACTAAATCTTCCAGATAAATGGCTACTTCAGAAATGACCTAGTTGCTACTATCAATGGTACTCATAGGTAGGGTCCTAAGATCTTAGACATTAACTATGTCCTTGTGGGCATTTAAAATTTTTCATAATTCTCAAACAAATGGCCATTATATCAAGGAGATAACATCATTATAAAGTACTTTTGGATCCTTAAAAAGAACATAGAGCAAGGGTAAAAAGTTATTTCTAAAAACAAACACCAAAGATCTGCACAGAACATAAATCAATAATTATTTACACAGAGTAAACTCAACATAATCAACATTCCAAAGCTATTGGTGTTTGAACTATTTTAGCAGTGTTCCATAAGAAGTCCTTGTCTCCAGTGTGTTTCCAGCCTTTTCTTCATGGACTACTCCTACTCAGACATAATTATCTATAATAATTTTATATTTTCATGCATGTAAAATCTGAATTTTTAAGCTGGCATCCCTAGCCCTATTCCAGCACTGATTTCTAAAGTACCTTGAGCTCATTCTCCACTGCATACTTTTTGTACTCCTTCTTCAAGAACTAGTCAAAGAATTACTCCTTTTATGATATCTCTGCTCCTTGCCAAGATCTGTACCTTTCTACCACTCCTAAAACTTGTCAAAATATGTTTTTCTGCTTTCTTTTATAAGTAAACTTTTTATAGAAGTAAAACATGTCTTAGTTAGCTCAGGCTACCATAACAAAATACCATAGACTGGGTGGCTTAAACAACACACATTTATTTTCTCATAGTTTTAGAGGCTGGAATCCAGAGATGAATGTATCAGTGTGTTCCGGTTCTAGAGAAGGTTCTCTTCCTGGATTGCAGATGCCCACTTTCTTGTTGCGTTCTCACATGGCAAAGAAAGACAGCAAGCTCTCTGGTGTCTCTTCTTATGAGGGTACTAATCCCGTCCTGAGGCCCCCACCCTCATGATCTCAATTAAACCCAATTATCTCCCTAAAACCCCACCTCCACATATGATCACATTGAGGTTAGGGTTATGTTAGGGTTCCAACATAAGAATTTTGAAGGAACACAATTCAGTCCATAGCAAATATATATTCAGGGAAGTGCAAAAATCATACAAATACACTTTGGTTAACTATTTCAAAGTAAATATACCCATGTGTCCATTCACTCCATGGATCAAGAAATAAAAATTGCCAGGAGGCATGAAGTTACCCTCTGCTACTTCCTCGTCATTGCTGTCTACAAATGGACCTATTATTCTGACTTCCACCACGAAAGATAGTTTCCCTGTTTTTGAATGTTATACAAATAGAATTGCTTTGTGCCTGGCTTCTTTTGTTCAGCATTATGTTTGTGAGGTTTATCCACAATTTCACATGTAGCAGTAGTTTGCTCATTTTATCTTATAATACTTATCTTAAAATATTTAATTAAATATTTTATTTACACATCACAATTTATTGTCTATTCTACAGAAGATAGATATTTGCTGTTTCCAGTTAGAAACTATTATCAGTAATGTCTTTTTACTTTTACATGCTATGGTACACATATCTATGCACTGTGCAAGTATATATAGTTAGAAGTAGATCTTCTAGATCTAGCATTATGCTGAACCTTAGTATACAATTTATTATTCTCAATAATTTAAGTTTTGTTGAAGCCTTTGTTAGATTAAGAAAGTACTTTTCTGTTCTGAGACTGCTAAGATCTTTTATCATTAATCAGTATGGAATTTTATCAAATGCTTTTCTTCACCTTTTGAATGATCATATGATTTTTCTCCTTTATATGGTTAATGGAGTGAAATACACTGATCAATATTTTTAATATTGAACAAGACTGCTAAAATAAATCTAACTCTTTTGTTGTGTATTAAAATTTTCATGTGCTGGTGGATTTTATGTGCTTACACTAAGTTTAAGAATTTTTTCTATGTCCATAAAAGATGGCTTTGTAATTTCCCTTTCTTGAAAAGTCCTTGTTAGGTTTGAGTATAAAGTTTATGCTAGTCTCCTAAAATACATATTTATGAGATAAAAAAGTGTTCCATCTTTTTTCCCTTAGAAAAGTTTGTGTAAGATTGTTGTTATGTCTTTCTTTAAGGTTATCTAAGCCTAGACTTTTCTTTATAGGAGGGTTTTAAATAACATGTTCAGTTTATTAAATAGATATAATACTAGTATACATAATTATATTATTTTTTGTATCCAGTTAGACAAGGTGAAGTTTTCCAGGAATTTGAATTTCGTATACATGTTCAATTTTATTGGCATAATGTTCATATGATTAAGACTGATAACTGTTCGTATTATCAGGATCTCTGATTATGTGCCTTTTTTTAATCCTAGCATGGATACGTTATATCTTTTTTTTTTTTTTTTCCTTGACCAATCTTTGGAAGGCTGTAAGTCCTATTATTCTTTCCAAGGGACCAGCTCCTGGCTGTGCTGACTTTTTCAATTTTGCATTTGTTTATTACATTATCAATTTTGGTTCATACTGTAATTATTTATTTCTACTTTCTCTGGATTTAGTTCTTCTTATTTTTCAATCTCTTGAGATGGATACTAAGATTATTGATTTTCAGACCTTTTTGTATATATACATTTTATCACTATGTATTTCCCTCTAAGCAGGGTTTAGCTATATCCCATAGGTTGTTTTATTTTTTATTTCCGCGGGGCTTGCCGGATCTTAGTTCCCTGACCAGGGATTACACCCAGGCCCTCACAGTGAAAGTACGGAGCCCTAACCACTGGACAGCCAGGGAATTTTCACATCCAATAGGTTTTAATATATTATTCTCATTATTGTTCAATTCACAACATTCCCTTCATATTTTCTCTGACTTTTGGAGAGTTTAGAGGCATAATGGTTAATTTTCAAACATCTGGGTATTTTCTTGTTGTATCTTTTGTTAATAAATTCAACCTTGATTTCACCATTGTCAGAGAACTTACTCTGAGTTCAGTTCTTTGAAATGTATTGAGACTGCTTTATTGAAATATGTATATTTTGCTGTCAAGGATTCAGTGTTCTAAATAGATCAATTAGATAAAAGTTGTTAATTGTGGTTTTCACATCTTCTACTGTTATGTTAATTTATTGTCTCTTTATTTTATCAGTTAGAGAAGTGGGTCTAATCTCCAAATATGATTCTGAAGAATTCTAGTTTGCCTTATAATCTTTTCAGTTTTTGCTTTGTCTATATTAATGCTATGTTATTATCTGTACATAAATTTAGAAATGTTTTATTTTCCTAGTAGATCGTTTAATCATCATGAAATCTTCATCTTTAGGAACATTTTATTGCCTTGAAGTCCACTATCTTTTTACTGAAGTAATTACAATGGATTTTTAATATGTGCCTTCTGCCTTTTTTGTTCTTTTATTTATGGTGTGTCTTTTAAGAACTACATATTGTAGCATTTTTATTTCTTATAGTGACATTTCTCTTTCAATTAAATCTGTTTATATTTAATGAGACTATTAATATATTTGAATATAAATCTATCATCTATTTGCTTTGTGTTTATCCACTTTGTTGTTGCTATTTTTTCTCCTTTCTTGTTTTATTTTGAGCTAAGAAATTTTTATTATTCAATTTTCCCTTCTATTAACTTGTTACATATTTTTAAAGCATCTATTTAAGAGGTTACTGCAGACATTACTAACATGCATTTTGAATATAAATTAGTAGTTCTCTACCTTCTGGAAATAAAAAAGTACTTAGAACAGGTTCTTAGAATGTTTACTTAATACTCTCCACCATGTGTGCTATCATTTTAATGCATTATATATATATATATTTGTTGTATACAATGTTTTAAAAATACCACATTTTTATCATCTTTTTTACAATTTAATCCTTTGTGCATTTTTGCGCTTTTTTATGGTTATATTTATCTTGTGCCTAAAGAATCCCTTTAGTATTTCTTTTCATTTTTAAAATTTTTTATTGGAGTATAGTTGATTTAGAATGTTGTGTTAGTTTCAGGTGTACAGCAAAGTGAATCAGTTATATTCAGTTATACATATACACGTATCCACTCTATTTTTTTTTTAAGATTCTTTTCCCATATAGGCCATTACAGAATATTGAGTAGGGTTCCCTGTGATATACAGCAGGTTCTTATTAGTTAACTGTTTTATATATAGTAGTGTTTTTATGTCAATCCCAATCTCCCAATTTATCTCTCCCTCATTTTACCCCGTTAACCATGTTTGTCTTCTACATCCGTGACTCTACTTCTGTTTTGTAAATAAGTTCATTTGTACCCCTTTTTTTTCAGATTCCACATATTAGTGATATCATATATTTGTCTTTCTGTGTCTGACTTACTTCACTTAGTATGATAATCTCTAGTTCCGTCCATGTTGCTGCAAATGGCATTATTTTGTTCTTTTTTATGGCTGAGTAATATCCCATTGTATAGGTACCAAGTCTTCCTTATCCATTCCTCTATCAGTGGACATTTAGGTTGCTTCCATGTCCTAGCTATTGTAAATAGTGCTGCAATGAACATTGGGGTGCATGTATCTTTTTGAATTATGGTTTTCTCCATGTATATGCCCAGGAGTGGGATTGACGGTTCATATGGTAGTTCTATTTTTAGATTTTTAAGGAACCTCCATACTGTTCTCCACAGTGGCTATATCAATTTACATTCCCAGAAACAGTGTAAAAGGGTTCCCTTTTCTCCACACCCTCTCCAGCATTTATTGTGTGTAGATTTTTTGATGATGGCCATTCTCACCAGTGTGAGGTGACACCTCATTGTAGTTTTGATTTGCCTTTCTCTAATAATTAGTAATGTTGAACATCTTTTCATGTGCTTTTTGGCCATCTGTATGTCTTCTCTGGAGAAATGTCTATTTAGATCTTTTGCCCATTTTTTGATTGGGTTATTTGTTTTTTTTGATATTGAGCTGCATGAGCTGCTTGTAAATTTGGGAGAGTATCCCTTGTCAGTTACTTCATTTGCAAATATTTTCTCCCATTCTGAGGGTTGTCTTTTTGTTTTGTTTATGGTTTCCTTTGCTGTGCAAAAGCTTTTAAGTTTAATTAGATCCCGTTTGTTTATTTTTGTTTTTATTTTCATTACTCTAAGAGGTGGATCAAAAAAGATCTTTTTTTTAACAACTTTATTGGAGTATAAGTGCTTTACAATGGTGTGTTAGCTTCTGCTTTATAACAAAGTGAATCAGCTATACATATACATATATCCCCATATCTCCTCCCTCTTGCGTCTCCCTCCCACCCTCCCTATCCCACTCCTCTAGGTGGTCACAAAGCACTGAGCTGATTTCCCTGTGCTATGTGGCTGCTTCCCACTAGCTATGTATTTAACATTTGGTAGTATATATATGTCCATGCCACTCTCTCACTTCGTCCCACCTCTAAGAGTTTTAAAGTGTCCAACCTTACATTTAGGTCTCTAATCCATTTTGAGTTTATTTTTGTGTATAATGTTAGGGAGTGTTCTGATTTCATTCTTTTATATGTAGCTGTCCAGTTTTCCCAGCACCACATATTGAAGAGTCTGTCTTTTCTCCATTGTAGTATTTCTTTTAACGTAGGTACAATGGTGAAAAATTCTCCCAGTTTCTATTTATCTGAAAATATCTTCATTTTATCTTAACATGGTATCCAGCAGTGCTATTGTAATTTGGCTAGGTATTGATTTATTTTTATTTCTCCTGCTTGTGTTTTTTAAAACTTTTTGAATCTGTGGCTTTATATCTTTTAACACTTTTGGAAATTTCTTGGCACAATGTTTTCAAAAACTGCTTTTCCCAATTTGTCTTCTTTTTCTGCAGCTCTAATTCCACATGTGATGCCTTTCATTTTCTTTCTCCATGTAGTAGCTAATATTCTCCTGAACAGTCTCTACATCCTTGAGCAAGGATATCTGTCAAAAAAGCAACTTTTGGTTTCTTTGACATTTCTATTTTTTGTCTGTTTTCTATTTCAATGATTTCTTATCTTTTATTTATGCCTTTCATGCATTTACTTGTTTTAGGTTTAATTTTTTTCTTATTTCTTAAGGTGGAAGCTTATTTAAGACTTTACCCTACATAAGCATTTAAAGCTATACATTTCTCTCAAAGTAGTGTTTAAGCCTGCACATTCTGATATGTTATGTTTTCATTTGTATTCAGTCCAAGATATTTTGTAACTTCCCTTATGATTACATTTTGGACCTATGGTTTATTTATAAGTTTGTTTAATTTCTAAATATTTGGAGAATTCTCAGCTATCTTTCTATTATTGGTTTCTATTTAAATATATTGTGGGTAGATTCCAGTGAGGCTTGTTCTCTGGTCTAGTGTATGGTATAGAATATATATTCTAGTTCTTGGATGGAGTGTCCTATTAATATAAATTAGGACAAGTTATTTGCTTTATTCTTCAAGTTTTCTATATACTCATATTTTTTTAACATATTTATTGGAGTATAACTGCTTTACAATGGTGTGTTAGTTTCTGCTGTATAACAAAGTGAATCAGCTATACATATACATATATCACCATATCTCCTCCCTCTTGAGTCTCCCTCCCACCCTCCCTATCCTACCCATCTAGGTGGTCACAAAGCACTGAGCTGATCTCCCTGTGCTATGTGGCTGCTTCTCACTAGCTATCTACTTTACATTTGGTAGTGTATATATGCCCATGCCACACTCTCACTTTGTTCCAGCTTACCCCTCCCCCTCCCTGTGTCCTCAAGTCCATTCTCTACATCTGTGTGTCTATTATTGTCCTGCCCCTAGGTTCTTCAGAACCATTTTTTTTTTTTTTTAGATTCCATATATATGTGTTAGCATACGGTATTTGTTTTTCTCTTTCTGAATTACTTCACTCTGTATGATAGTCTCTAGGTCTACCCACCTCACTACAAATAACTCAACTTCATTTCTTTTTTTTTTTGCGGTACGCGGGCCTCTCACTGTTGTGGCCTCTACCGTTGCGGAGCACAGGCTCCGGACGCACAGGCTCAGCGGCCGTGGCTCACGGGGCCAGCTGCTCCGCGGCATGTGGGATCTTCCCAGACCGGGGCACGAACCTGTGTCCCCTGCATTGGCAGGCGGGCTCTCAACCACTGCGCCACCAGGGAAGACTTTCATTTCTTTTTATGGTTGAGTAATATTCCATTGCATATACGTGCAACATCTTCTTTATCCATTCATATGCCAGTGGACACTTAGGTTGCTTCCATGTCCTGGCTATTGTAAATAGAGCTGCGATGAACATTGTGGTACCTAACTCTTTTTGAATTATGGTTTTTTCAGGGTATATGCCCAGTAGTGGGATTGCTGGGTCATATGGTAGTTCTATTTTTAGTTTTTTAAGGAACCTCCATACTGTTTTCCATAGTGGCTGTATCAATATACATTGCCACCAACAGTGCAAGAGGGTTCCCTTTTCTCCACACCCTCTCCAGCATTTATTGTTTGTAGATTTTTTGATGATGGCCATTCTGACTGGTGTGAGGTGATACTTCATTGTAGTTTTGATTTGCATTTCTCTAATGATTATTGATGCTGAGCATTCTTTCATGTGTTTGTTGGCAATCTTATACTCATATATTTTTTAATTGTTTTATCAATTACTAGTCTATCAATTAACTATGGATTTGTATATTTCTCCTTTTCATTCTGTGAAATTTTGTTTCATCCCTTTTGAAGTTCTATTATTGAGCACATGCAGATTTTGGACTCTTATGCCTTGAAGACTTTTATAATTATGATATATTCTCCTTTAACCCTGATAATTTAATTTGTCTACTTTTCTTCTTATTTTAACATAGCATTCCTACTTTCTTATAGTTTTCTTGTAGACAATTTATGTATGAGTCTTTATTTAAAAATCTATCCTGCTATTTATTTACTTATTTATTTTTATTATTTCTTATAAAGTTTATTCATAAAATGATGGATCATTCATTTTCTTTTTTTAAATTAGTTATCCATTTTATACATATTAGTGTATACATGTAAATCCCAATCTCCCAATTCATATCACCACTACCCCCACCCCCACCCACCACTTGCCCCTCTTGGTGTTCATAGGTTTGTTCTCTACATCTGTGCCTCAATTTCTGCCCTGCAAACTGCTTCATCTGTACCATTTTTCTAGGTTCCACATACATGCGTTAATATACAATATTTGTTTTTCTCATTCTGACTTACCTCACTCTGTATGACAGTCTCTAGATCCATCGACGTCCCTACAAATGATCCAATTTCATTTCTTTTTATGGCTGAGTAATATTCTATTGTATATGTGTACCACATCTTTATCCATTCATCTGTCGATGGGCATTTAGGTTGTTTCCATGACCTGGCTATTGTAAATAGTGCTGCAATGAACATTAGAGTGCTTGTGTCTTTTTGAATTTTGGTTTTCTCTGGGTATATGCACAGTAGTGGGATTGCTGGGTCACATGGTAGCTCTATTTGTAGTTTTTTAAGGAACCTCCATACTGTTCGCCATAGTGGCTGTATCAATTTACATTCCCACCAACAGTGCAAGAGGGTTCCCTTTTCTCCACACCCTCTCCAGCATTGTTGTTTGTAGATTTTCTGATGATGCCCATTCTAACTGGTGTGAGGTGATAGCTCATTGTAGTTTGCAATGGCATTTCTCTAATAATTAGTGATGTTGAGCAGCTTTTCATTTGATTCTTGTCCATCTGTATGTCTTCTTTGGAGAAATTCTATTTAGGTCTTCTTCCCATTCTTTGATTGGGTTGTTTGTATTTTTTTAATATGGAGCTGCATGAGCTCTTTATATATTTTGAAGATGAATCCTTTCTCCATTGATTTGTTTGCAAATATTTTCTCCCATAATGAGGGTTGTCTTTTCGTCTTCTTTATGGTTTCCTTTGCTTTGCAAAAGCTTTTAAGTTTCATTAGGTCCCATTTGTTTATTTTTGTTCTTATTTCCATTACTCTAGGAGGTGGATCAAAAAAGATCTTGCTGTGATTTATGTCAAAGACTGTTCTTCCTATGTTTTCCTCTAAGAGTTTTATAGTGCCTGGTCTTACATTTAAGTTTCTAAACCATTTCGACTTTATTTTTCTGTATGGTGTTAGGGAGGTTCTAATTTCATTCTTTTACATGTAGCTGTCCAGTTTTCCCAGTACCACTTATTGAAGAGACTGTCCTTTCTCCATTGTATATCCTTGCCTCCTTTGTCATACATTAGTTGACCATAGGTGCGTGGGTTTATCTCTGGTATTTCTATCCTTTCCATTAATCTATATTTCTCTTTTGTGCCAGTACCATACTGTTTTGATTACTGTAGCTTTGTAGTATACTCTGAAATCAGGGAGTCTGATTCCTCCAGCTCCGTTTTTTTCCCTCAAGACTGCTTTGGCTATTTGGGGCCTTTTGTGTCTCCATACAAATTTTAAGATTTTTTTGTTCTAGTTCTGTAAAAAGGCTGTTGGTAATCTGATAGGGGTTGCATTGAATCTGTAGATTGCTTTGGGCAGTATAGTCATTTTCTCACTATTGATTCTTCCAATCCAAAAACATGGTATATCTCTCCATCTGTTGGTATCATCTTTAATTTCTTCATCAGCGTCTTCCAGTTTTTTGCATATAGGTCTTTGGTCTCTTTAGGTAGGTTTATTCCTAGGTATTTTATTCTTTTTGTTGCAATGGTAAATGGGAGTGTTTTCTTCATTTCTTTTTCAGATTTTTCATCATTAGTGTATAGGAATGCAAGAGATTTCTGTGCGTTAATTTTGTATCCTGCTACTTTTCCTGATTCATTGATTAGCTCTAGTAGTTTTCTGGTGGCATCTTTTAGATTATCTACGTATAGTATCATGTCATCTGCAAACAGTGACAGTTTTACTTCTTCTTTTCCAATTTGTATTCCTTTTATTTATTTTTCTTTTCTGATTGCCATGGCTAGGACTTCCAAAACTATGTTGAATAATAGTGGTGAGAGTGGACATCCTTGTCTTGTTCCTGATCTTAGAGGAAATGCTTTCAGTTTTTCACCATTGAGAATGATGTTTGCTGTGAGTTTGTCATATATGGTCTTTATTATGTTGAGGTAGGTTCCCTCAAAACTCCCTCAGAGTTTTTATCATAAGTGGGTGTTGAATTTTCTCAAATGCTTTTTCTGCATCTATTGAGATGATCATATGGTTTTTCTTCTTCGATTTGTTAATATGGTGTATCACATGGATTGATTTGCATATATTGAAGAATCCTTGCATCCCTGGGATAAATCCCACTTGATCATGGTGTATGATCCTTTTAATGTGTTGTTGGACTCTGTCTGCTAGTATTTTGTTGAGGATTTTTGCATGTATATTCATCAGTGATATTGGTCTGTAATTTTCTTTTTTTTGTAGTATCTTTGTCTGGTTTTGGTATCAGGGTGATGGTGGCCTCATAGAATGAGTTTGGGAGTGTTCCTTCCTCTGCAATTTTTTGGAAGAGTTTGAGAAGGATGGGTGTTAGCTCTTCTCTAAATGTTTGATAGAATTCACCTGTGAAGCCATCAAGTCCTGGACTTTTGTTTGTTGGAAGATTTTTAATCACACTTTCAATTTCATTACTTGTGATTAGTCTGGTCATATTTTCTATTTATTCCTGGTTCAGTCTTGGAAGGTTATACCTTTCTAGGAATTTTTTTCATTTCTTCCAGGTTGTCCATTTTATTGTCATAGAGTTGCTTGTAGTAGTCTCTTAGGATGCTTTGTATTTCTGCGGTGTCTGTTGTAACTTCTCCTTTTTCATTTCTAATTTTATTGATTTGCGTCTTCTCCCTCTTTTCTTGATGAGTTTGGCTAATCATTTATCAATGTTGTTTATCTTCTCAAAGAACCAGCTTTTAGTTTTATTGATCTTTGCTACTGTTTCCTTTGTTTCTATTTCATTTATTTCTGCTCTGATCTTTATGATTTCTTTCCTTCTGCTAACTTTGGGTTTTGTTTGCTCTTCTTTCTCTAATTTCTTTAGGTGTAAGGTTAGATTGTTTATTTGAGATGTTTCCTGAGTTAGGCTTGTATTCCTATAAACTTCCCTCTTAGAACTGCTTTTGCTGCACCCCATAGGTTTTGGATCGTCGTGTTTTCATTGTCATTTGTCTCTAGGTATTTTTTGATTTCCTCTTTGATTTCTTCAGTGATCTCTTGGTTATTTAGTAATGTATTACTTAGCCTCCATGTGTTTGTGGTTTTTACGTTTTTTTCCCTGTAATTTATTTCTAATCTCATAGCGTTGTGGTCAGACAAGATGCTTGATTTGATTTCAATTTTCTTAAATTTACTGAGGCTTGACTTGTCACTCAAGATGTGATCTATCCTGGAGAACATTCCATGTACACTTGAGAAGAAAGTATAATCTGCTATTTTTGGATGGAATGTCCTATAAATATCAATTAAATCTATCTGGTCTATTGTGTCATTTAAAGCTCATTTTTCCTTATTAATTTTTTATTTGGATGATCTATCCATTGGTGTAAGTGAGGTGTTAACATCCCCCACTATTATTCAGTTACTGTCGATTTCCTCTTTTAGAGCTGTTAGCAGTTGCCTTATGTATTGTGGTGCTCCTATGTTGGGTGCACATATATTTATAATTGTTATGTCTTCTTCTTGGATTGATCCCTTGATCATTTTGTACTGTCCTTCTTTGTCTCTTGTAGCATTCTTTATTTTAAAGTCTATTTTATCTGATATGAGTACTGCTACTACAGCTTTCTTTTGATTTCCATTTGCATGGAATATCTTTTTCCATCCCCTCACTTTCAGTCTATATGTGTCCCTAGGTCTGAAGTGCATGTCTTGTAGACAGCATATATATTGGTCTTGTTTTTGTATCCATTCAGTGAGCCTGTGTCTTTTGGTTAGAGCATTTAATCCACTCACGTTTAAGGTAATTATCGATATGTATATTCCTATTACCATTTTCTTAATTGTTTTGGGTTTGTTTTTGTAGGTCCTTTTCCTTCTCTTGTGTTTCCCACTTAGAGAAGTTCCTTTAGCATTTGTTGTAGAATTGGTTTGGTGGGGCTGAATTCTCTTAGCTTTTGCTTGTCTGTAAAGCTTTTGATTTCTCCATCAAATCTGAATGAGATCCTTGCTGGGTAGAGTAATCTTCGTTGTATGTTCTTCCCTTTCATCACTTTAAATATGTCATGCCACTCCCTTCTGGCTTGTAGAGTTTCTGCTGAGAAATCAGCTGTTAACCTTACGAGAGTTCCCTTGTATGTTAGTTGTCATTTTTCCCTTTCTGCTTTCAATAATTTTTCTTTGCCTTTAATTTTTGCCAATTTGATTACTATGTGTCTCAGCGTGTTTCTCCTTGGGTTTATCCTGCATGGACTCTACACTTCCTGGACTTGGGTGGCTATTTCCTTTCCCATGTTAGTGAAGTTTTCAACTAAATCTCTTCAAATATTTTCTTGGGTCCTTTCTCTCTCTCTTCTCCTTCTGGGACCCCTATAATGCAAATGTTGTTGTGTTTAATGTTGTCCCAGAGGTCTCTTAGGCTGCCTTCATTTCTTTTCATTCTTTTTTCTTTATTCTGTTCCACAGCAGTGAATTCCACTGTTCTGTCTTCCGGGTCACTTATCGATTCTTCTGCCTCAGTTATTCTGCTACTGATTCCTTCTAGTATATTTTTCATTTCAGTTATTGTGTTGTTCATCTCTGTTTGTCTGTTCTTTAATTCTTCTAGGTCTTTGCTAAACATTTCTTGCATCTTCTCTATCTTTGCCTTTATTCTTTTCCCGAGGTCGTGGATCATCTTCACTATCATTATTCTGAATTATTTTTCTGGAAGGTTGCCTATCTCCACTTCATTTTGTTTTTCTGGGGTTTTATCTTTTTCCTTCATCTGGTACATAGCCCTCTGTCTTTTCATCTTGTCTATATTTCTGTGAATGTGGTTTTCATTCCACAGGCTGCAGGACTGTAGTTCTTCTTGCTTCTGCTGTCTGGCCTCTGGTGGATGAGGCTATCGAAGAGGCTTGTGCAAGTTTCCTGATGGGAGGGAATGGTGGTGGGTAGAGCTGGATGTTGCTCTGGTCGGCAGAGCTCAGTAAAACTTTAATCCACTTGTCTGCTGATGGGTGGGGCTGGGTTCCCTCCCTGTTGGTTGTTTGGCCTGAGGCCACCCAACACTGGAGCCTCTTTGGTGGGGCTAATGGTGGACTCTGGGAGGGCTCACGCCAAGGAGTACTTCCCAGAACCGCTGCTGCCAGTGTCCTTGTTCTCATGGTGAGACACAGCCATCCTCCACCTCTGCAGAAGTCCCTCCAACACTAGCAGGTAGGTCTGCTTCAGTCTCCTGTGGGGTCACTGCTTCTTCCCCTGGGTCCCGATGTGCACACTACTTTGTGTGTGCCCTCCAAGAGTGGAGTCTCTGTTTCCTCAAGTCCTGTCAAAGTCCTACGATCAAATCCCACTAGGCTTCAAAGTCTGATTCTCTAGGAATTCCTCCTCCCATTGCAGGGCCCCCAGTTTGGGAAGCCTGACGAGGGACTCAGAACCTTTATTCCTGTGGGTGGACTTCTGTGGTATAAGTCTTCTCCAGTTTGTGAATCACCCACCCAGCAGTTATGGGATTTGATTTTATTGTGATTGAGCCCCTCCTATCGTCTCTTTGTGGCTTCTCCCTTGTCTTTGGATGTGAGGTATCTTTTTTGGTGAGTTCCAGTGTCTTCCTGTCAATGATTGTTCAGCAGTTAGTTGCGATTCCAGTGCTTTTGCAAGAGGGAGTGAGAGCATGTCCTTCTACTCCACCATCTTAAACCAATCCTATTCCTGCTTTTTAATTGAGTTGTTTAGCCATTTACATTTAATATAATAATCAATATGGTTAGGTTTAATCTAGCAATTTGTTTTTTATTTTCTATTTCTTCCACATGGTTTTGTTTCTTCTTTCCTTTCTTTCTTTTGTTTGACTTTTTTATATTGAGTGATTAAGTTCAGTGCTTTTTTTGTTAGTACATTTGGCTGTACTCATTCAAGTACCCACCCATTCAACAGATAATGGAGTGATTAGCCCCACCATATACCAGGCTCAGTACCATGTAGTGGGGAGTACAGAGGTGATTAGGACAGACACTGCCCACTCAGAGTTTCATCCATCAAACATTTAAATTTTTTTTTCAGAGACTATATTTTATAATTCTAGAACATTCATCAGATTCCTATTTATTAATTCCATTCTGTATGAAGTACTCAAGAGAATTTTTATTTTCTTAAAAGTATTAATTGCAAGTACTTTAAAATTATTTATCCTAAATTTCAGTATTTCATGATCTGTGGCCCTCTTTCTTCTGTTTGTTTGTTTCTGGGATTTTGTTTATTTTTTCTATCTCTTAAGGATGTATGGTATTTTTTTTTCAACTGAATTCCAGATATAGAGTATAAAGATTTAAAGTCTCTGTATCATGTTATAATATTTTTTCCAGGCAGGCAGTTTGAGTAGAACAGACCATCTACTTAGGAGTGAGATGATCTGAGACTGGGTTTCAAAATTTGTGAGAAAATTTTGAAATTTTTTTTCAAGGTCCTTTCTCCTTGGCAGGACTTGATCTCCTATTTTTGCCCCTCAGAGCGGTGAAACTGCAAAAAATCTCTGCTTATTCTTCTTGATTTCTCGGACTCCCATCTTACAATGTTTAGGAATCTGCAAATCCCTCAAGGACAACAGTGGCACAGAATATCAATTTCACCTCAATATGTTTTCCTTTTCCTAAGACCTTAGCTCTTCAAAACCTGCCTACTTTGGTTTCCCTACAATGCCTCCAGTCAGCTAGTTTTTGTATTTCCAATAGCTTTTATATTGTTCTCCAAGCAAAGGCTGTTCTGATAATAGGATACTTTATCATAGTTCAGGAAAAAAATATCAGTATATCTCTTATAGGCTTTTGGGTTCTAATAAAATGATTTACATATTTGTCTTACATCCACTACTAGATTATGAATTTCTTATAGGCAAGGACTCTGACTCATTATCTTTAGTTGTTCAGGGACTGAGATAGAGTCAGCTGTCAGTAATTATTAAGGTTTTCAGTTACATCTCTTATTTCTGTCTTAAAAAAAATAAAAAAGTCTGCACACTTCTCTTCTAAACTACTTACTCCCCCCCCACACCCCCACATATCTCTCTACCTGCTACTCTCTGGATTGGTAGTACCATCGTTCCATTCTATCCTCTGATCTCCTTAAAAAAACTATTTTAAAATACTTCAGGATTCTTTTCTTTCCTGACACTAACCAGGTGTGATCAGAACATAATCTATCATCTCTCAGTAAACATATTCTTAATGCCCTGAATGCTTTAAATGAAAAGTCAGTATTCTTCCTCCTTCAAACAGACTGTGAGCCCCTTGACAGCAGAAGCTGTCCCTTTTGCTTAGCATATATCCCCTTACGAAGTGGGTTCAACACCAGGTAAAACAATGGCAGTTTGAGAAATGTGGTGCTGGTCACCTGCAAACCTCAGAAAGGGGGCTAAGTTATATTTGAGTTGAATGGGAGTAACAAACTATAACAGAATTAATGAAATTTCTCCAATAATATAAGCACAATGGAGACTTTTCATTAATTTAATCTGTCATGAATGCTGGCATTTATCTTCATACCCCTAGAATCTGTTTTCTAGGCAGAAGATCCCTACTCTTTAATAGAACTTGATAGTAAGCTCCGAATAACAAACCATAACAGAATTAATGAAATTTCTCCAATAATGTAAGCACAATGGAGACTTTTCATTAATTTAATTTCTCATGAATGCTCACATTTATCTTCATACCGCTAGAATCTGTTCTCTAGGCAGAAGATTCCTACTCTTTAATAGAACTTGATGGTAAGCTCCGAGGTAAAGTCATATCCAGAAAGGTTAATCTTTATGTTTAAGTGCTTCTAAGCATTGAAGTTCACAGTAAGTAAGCTTTTAATCAGCAATTACACATAGTAAATATATAAATATACATATGGAGAGTAAAATATCAGTATAATTGTTTACCCATATGCAAAGACTGATTGAAACAATTCCTACCACTTCACTTAACATTCAGAATTTTATTGGGTCTACTCCAATTCTACCTTTACATATCAGAACAAAGACATGTGGAATTTTAAAAATTATATCAGTCTTTGAAGATTAGCAAACATGCCCCTTCTGAGTGTCACTTTTATCTAATTCAGCATCATTTGCCTGGTTTAAATCTTTAAAATAACCAAAAAAAAAAAAAGAAGGTGAAAACACCTGCACAAAAGAATGCTCAATTCAACTAGTAGACAAAAAAGGGGAAAAAGGAAAAAAAAGTAAACATGGCACAGTAGGAGAATAAAGCTTCTGGGGAAAGAAAGCAAAGCTGTGTGACAGATGGAAAGGTCTCAATGGATGAATGGTACTACTACAAATAAGTAGCAGGCAGCCAGAGGGAATCAAATAATAATTATGGAAGAAAAATGAGGGTTAAAAAAGAAGAAAAGAATGCTTTGACTCAAGCTACAGATTCTATATTAATAAAATTTCCTATATTTAAAATATATTTAATTACACATTCACAAAAGGTAGAAAATAATTCATGTCAAATAGGGTAGACAGTTGACAAGTGAACCAGTATAGACAATATAAAAAGCTCAACATGTCCTTGGAGAGGAAGGAATGCATTCCACAATTTGTACTGGCATGCCCCCAAACCTGAACAGATTACTTTCTGACGATCAATATCTGTAACCACCAGAGGCCTGTTAAAGAGTTTTTTAAAAAATCAGCTTCAAAGAGACCTGGTCCCCAGCTTACATTTTACTTTTGCCAGTGGGTGCTGAGGTAAGAGTTTTGGACAAGGCTCATTTTTCTTCTCTTTACAGGGCTGTGTACTGAATATGAAGTACCCTAGCATGTTCTCAGGCTCTAGTCAGCTGGATCCAAGCTCTGTTTATAGATACTGTGAAAGAAGACCAATTCCCTTCACCACCCTGAAATCAGCCTGTGCATATTCAACTCAATGAAAATTGCTGGCCACACTTTAGCTGGGATTCTAAAAGTAAGTGCTTATTCATCAATCTGATTTTAGTCTAATGTCGAGTATAAGTGGAGTATTTTCTATTTGAATCAAGTGGTGTTACAGTTACTTGACTTGAAAACCTAGAACATTTCCTCCCTTCCCATTTCTATAATATATGCGAATATCAGTGAATCAAACAATAGTTTTCCTAACACATTTCTATCCATAATAAAATAATTAAAAATATATTTCTAACAGTGCAGGAAATTTAAAACAAATAACAGGGAGAGCCACATAATTTCCCCATGCTTAACCACTGTAGAATACTCACTTCAGTCTAGAACAACTGTTTCTAAAACATTACACTGCAGCACTCTACTTTGAGACATTCTCCTATTATATTTTACATCATTAGGTACATTTGGGTACCCTATATATTCTACCCTTCTCTGGGCAGTTGATAACTCACACTATCAGGTGAACAGCTCTGAGAGGTTCCACAGCAAATGAATCTATTTAGCTCTTTTTAACCCAGCATTTCTCAAGTGGATTTGAATCATAAGTTATTTAAAATCCTAAACAACTTTAGGGTACATCCATCTGGAGTCGTTTGTCAAAATTCTGCCTTGGAGTTCACTCAAGTTCATGATCATTTCCCCTTTGACTAAAATAATTTTTTTTCTAAGTAGTGAAAGTGAAAACTACAGAGAAGGCAGAGAATAATATTTCTCCTCCACCTCATCTAATATCCAGAACCTGTCTACCTGAATAAATGTTTGCAAGGAGGACAGCAATGGAGGGGGAAGAGAAAAGCCTCCCTTATTATAAGGATACATCTTATCACTCTCTGCTCAATCCCTCTCAACCTGCAAGTGACTGTTTTATTAAAAGTAAACTCGAGGGTGATAGATGAAAAGAACAACTGTAGCCTTTAATCACAAGGCTATGGCATTTCAGCAGTGTTGGTAGATGGAGGGAATAGTGAAATCATTGGAGACTTAAACAAATGGATTAGAAAAGGTCCTGAAGTGAGTTGCTGGATATATTTCAAAACAGAAACTTGATTAACTAATGCACAAAATGCAAGTGAACTCTTCCAATCAATAATCCAAAATTCCTAAGTATGATATCTGGATTGTGATATTTAAACAAAGTATGCAAATAATCAATGTGAGAGTTTCTGTGTTTGAAAAATAAAGTGGCAACATTGTATAAATTTCAGATTGTTTTATTCTTTACCCTTTATATCATTATTCCTATAAGATGTTCTGCAAAAATTCAGTCAAGTAAAGTAAATTTAAGAATCCTGAATATGATATCTCATAGTTGAACATGTCTAACGCAAATTATCATTATAAAGGTCCTGGGAAGTCCTGCAATGCAGAAGGGCTTTGACCTTTCCTTGAGTTTTTCTCTAACTTAATGGAATGGAGAGCAATATTTCCATAGTAAGACTATTCATATCCTAAGGTATACTTTAGGAAATAGTTTTCAAGTGTTTCTTACAACAGATTATGCTTATAAAGCTATGGAAATATAGAATGGTTTACAATGCTTGGGAGAGTGTCAAATGGTAATATATTAAAACAGTATATCTCAAAGTATGATCAAGGAAATCTGAGCTTCCCCAAGACCCTTTCAGAGAACCCATGAGGTCAAAGCTCTTTTAATAATACTAAGATGTCATTTTACCTTTGCATTTTCATTGTTTCACATATGTACAGAGGAAATTTCTAGTGAAAATAAATATTGCTAGATGTAATTCACATAAACAAAATATTTTTGGAATGTTCAATAGATTTTAAGAGTTAAAGAGGGTCCTAAGACCAAAAAGTTTAAGAATTACTATTTTAAAGTAAACATAGGTCTGGGTAATTTTTTAAAAAGGTGGAGAGCCTACTATAGAATTTGAAAGTTTACTTTCAAAGGTAACTTCTTCACATTTTAATAGGCTTTGGATCAATGAGAGAGGGCATTCTATGTACATATTTTATTGACCAATGTAACCTAAAGCACCTCCAATATGACAATAAACTCTGTTAGTGCAGAATTTAAAATAGAAATGGTATGAACAAAGAGAGATAAACATTTTAACTACCTATTTTTTTTAATGTTTTATTTTGTGCCAGGCATTGAGCTGGGTAAATCTGTGTGCACGAGACAGTTTGTAGTCTGCCCTTTTGGTGATAAAGCACCTATGACTTTAAGCAGAGATACACAAATATACCTGAATCTAAACCTACAGTTATTAAAGATAACAACTCATTTAAAAATTAGTAAGAAAGCAGCATCCAAAAAATAGTCTTATTTATTTTCTCATTGGAGTCCTATTGAATATAGTCAAGTACGTTTTTTGTTTTTTGTTTTTTTTGGTATAATCATGCACTTTTTTAGTCAGTGGGCATGAATATGGAGCAACATGCTAAGTGATGAGAAACAAGACAAGTTTTGCTGTCCATTATCCTCAAACACCTTGCTTCATGGCATGAATCTTTGGTAGCTATATCCTATTAGACACTAGACTAGGCTCTGGGGATATACTGATGAATCACACAGATAAGGGCCTTGCCTTCATTGGGTTATAATTGAGGAGGTATATACAAATAAAATTAAACTTCAGGAGCATGCTGCTATTACCTGAATATGGAGAACCTAAACCTGAGACATTAGAGCATTATTCACCCCCAAAATGTGACATCCAATTGAAACATGAAGAATTAGGAGAAGTTAATGAGGTATGAAGTGTGGTGAAGAGTGCTCAAAACCCTGGAGGTAAGGGAGAACATGACATGTTCAAAGAACTAACAGAAGTAACCGTAGCAGGATTGTGGAGTGTGTGTGAGGGCAGAGGTGAGAGCTGAAAAAGAGACAGGCTTAAGGAAAAATCCCTTTCTTAGCCTATGTTAAGGAGACTGGATTTTATTCTAACAGCAACTAAAGTTAGTGAAGCTCTTTAAGTAAGAGAGTAGCATTATGAACTTTGAGTTTCATAAAGATCACTCTGGCTACTTTTTAGAGAATGATTAGGAAGAGGGCATGACTTGGGACAAGGAAATCAGTTAAAAGGACACTGCCCCATCCTTGAAAAAGACAATAATCACAGCCTAAACTGAGGTAAGAATAGAGACCAGAGGATCATTTTAAGAAGTATTTAGAATGGTGAATCCATAGAAATTAGTCATGAGCTCTTAAAGTGAGAGAAAGAATTGAAGTACAACAGACAGGTTTGGGGGCCTGAACCAATGAGAAAGGGAACACAGGTGACAGAAAATCTAAAGGGAAACATGAAGAGCTGAATTTTTATATATTAAGTTTAAAGTTAAAGCAATTTTATATTCAGATGTGGAACTAGAAAAGCTGTCTAGAGTAAATATGTAAATATGTGCTTCGCTGGCATGTAAATGGTAATTTAAGCAATAGAAATGGATGAGATCTCTAAGAAACACTGCGGGGTGGGAATAAGAGAGGGCCCAGAACTAAGCCCAAACCACACCGATATGGTAATTGGTGGTATGATAATAATTTTCTGAAACACTTAAAAAGTATCCTTTATTAACAGATTATTAAAGTCAAAGACTTAAGAAAAGCTCCATTTCTCTGGCTTCTTTTTATCTGTATACCCCTTCTGGCACGCACACACAAGCACGACACAGAGCAATCTAGGATCTTGCACAAGTAATGGCTGATTGTGCTGAATGCTTACTACAACCCAGACCATGTTCCATGCATTATTTCATATCATATCTCACATATGTAGTAGGTAGTATTACTATCCTCATTTTTAAATGAAGATACACATGTAGAGTCATCAAGTAACTTAAGGATGGCTATACTGTTAGCAAGTAATGAAGTCATGAAGTGTAGATAAAGAGATTAAAGAAGAATTAGGTAGATCTGAAGAATAGTAAAAGATCCAGGAGCCTCTGTTTTCAAAAGAATATCTCAAGATGTTGATACTTAGAATGAGTTGAATCCTAAATGACCTTCACTTTTCCCAACAAAATTAGATTGTGCTGCTTGGTGGCACGCTGGAAACAGTTCCTTCTAGAAAGCATAGTTTTACAGCTTTCCCCCAGGTTCCCAGGAATGTGGCCATGTGGTTAAGAGGCTTGAATCCCTTATTACACATTTTCCTCTCAATAAGTTCAGCATTACTTGAAATTTCTATTCTTCAACCCAGACAGTGCCTCTTGTATTACTGGTTAATCCCAGATTCCAGCTACAGTGAGAATTACTATATGTGAAAAGAAATCAAGATTTATGCTTATTTCAGTGTACCTACTCTGTGATGGGAGAGATCATTTATATCATCAGAGAGGAATCTGGTTTCAGAGTTATTTTCTATTTGTACTTTTGATACAACAAAGTAACATAAGACATTATGAACTCTTTCCATGAGGTCATTTTATATTCACCATATATAATAACCCTAGCAGCAACCAAGTTACAAGCATCTTCTCAGTAACTCTAGATACCAGTTTACAATAAGATAATGTCTATATTTTCAAAAGGAAATAATTCTGGTCTAAATATTCTATAATCAAAAAGTTCCATTTTAACGTAGTAAAGAAATAAAAGTTCCATTTTAACATAGTAAAGAAATAAAATCATTAAGCACACAAGCTCTTAAGAAGTGTAATACATGGACACCTCTTTGAAAAATTCACAATGTGTTCCAGCTGATTAAGATTAATAAACATAAATGCCTCATAATCACTATATTAAAGAAATAGAAATCTCTTTTTTTAAAGAAAGATAATACATAAATATCAAAATCTTATTGACAAAAACAGCAGTGTGAAATAAGGAAGTCATTAATTGCGTGTTAATTTATTTTATCTTTTAAAGTGGGGATGTAGGGGCTATCAATAGATATTGTTTCTAACTTACAGAAGAAGAAAATATGTCAAGAAAAATTAAAAACAAGAAAACTGGAAAGAAACAGCACGGATGGGTTGAAAGAAAAAAAGAAAGCTTGAAACATGTCAGAAATTAAGACAAACATATCAGATATGACATTTAATGACAAAAATTTCTCTTAGGAGGAAAAACCTCAGAAAAGATAAAAAACAAATCTTGGTCATATGATATTTATCACAGAAACATCTAAAACAAAAAGAGTTAGAAAGATTAAAATAATAAAATAAGTAAATATCCAGACAAAGGCAAACAATAAAAAATTAAAAGTAGAAATGAGAAATAGAGTTGCATTTACATTTAAGACACAAATCACAATGTATACACTTTTCTTATTCTGGAATGCTGACAAGGCAAGGGGAGCAGGTGAATCTGAAGAAGTCAAGCAGATAGTACAAGAAGGTCCAATATCCATCAGTTTAAACTAGAGAAGGGGCTCTGTGGACTATAGTAAGGAAATGACAGCTGAGAACCTCTTACCTCTTGCCTGGATGTTCCTCTCCCCAGATTAGACTCCTGAAAGAGAGGAGGAGAGAAAACCTGATATCCATCCATTTTTGGTATCCATTGTATTAGGACCCATGACAGAAAGTAGGTCCAGTTACAGAAAAATAAAATAATATTTATTATTCATCTTAGGTTATGAATTGTGATTAATAACATCTATATTAGTTATTATTATTACATAATTTAATTAGCATCTTCATAATGAAGAAAAAGAAACATAGTACAGCCAAATCAAGAGATTTGGGAGAATACAAGGAGAGCAATACTTCCTTATGTTCTAACATCATTTTGTTTTGAATAGGATTTGAAGTAAAGAATGAAATTACGTATTTATCTAAACTGAGACTGCCCCTTTGAAACAGATTGGAAACAATATTACTACACTGTAGGAAAACTATTCAGCTTATATAACACCTAGAACACATTGGATGCCAGGGCTTTGAAAAGGAAGGAATTTAACTTAGCCCAAGTTGATTCCAAAACAGCCTCTTCGAGTATATTTGTTCTAATCTGAGTGTTGACAGCATGTAGCAGTTAGGCAAAAAGTTGAAGAGGGAGAGTGGCAGAGGGGAGGGTATCTGGGCTGAGATAGCAGCATTAGCAATGGCGTGGTGAATGCAGAATGAGGGAGTATAATCAGCTCTAGATGCCCAGAGGCACGTGGACACACAGAGCAGGCAAAGCTGAGGCTGGATAAGTTCAAGGGTAGAGAATGGAGGATCTCAAATGCTATCAACTGACTGTGAGAAAAAGTCAGTGAAAAATATCAAGACGATATATTTAAGCTTTAGTTATATTACGCTTAGAGTATTACAGAGAAGGCTTTTGCAGGTGGACAGACTAGAGGCAGGTTTTGCAATTATGCAACAAAAGTAGCTCAAACTGATAAGTATTTCTTCTGATCTGCTGACTTGTACATTAAACTCAAATTGAAGCTCCCCATTATTTTTAGAAGTTATCATCTTAGGAGGGGAATAGGTAAGGAAGTCAGTAGGAGAATTAGAAGGGTGAGATACACAATTTCTGGTAATGATAATTATTGGTCACCAATATTGATCATTTAGAGTCTCATTAAAAATTTAAACAGATTCTCACAAGAGAATTAGCAAAATGGAGGGTGGAGTTGAACAATTAGAACCAAATGACATGTGGGGAAACTGATTTGATGTAGATATTGTGTAAGAATTTTTAAGTTATAATTTGCATTAAAGGATTAAGGGTGTAAATTATTATTAAAATACAAGCAAGCTATTAAAAATAAATTTCATGAAATAAATTCTTAGAATAAAATTGCATGAGTACAAAATATAATTTTAAACAGAAGCAATCATATCAATCTAGTCCCTGACATAGGACACTATATATAGTTTGCTCTCAGCAATCACCCTGTCAACTTAAAAAAAAAAAGGAACAGGAAAGGAAAAAGAGGCACTTAGTCACCACGTAGGTCCTGATTGACAATTCCACTCAAAAATACTGAAATTAGACTAATTACTAGCTGGAAGAAATATGGAAGTTTTTGAGGGAAGAATATTTGTTTCTGCTATCTCTCCCCTAATAAAAAGGGGTCTGAATTGACATGAACAGAATGAAGGCAAAGTCTGAAATAAATAAACAGATACAAGGAAACAGTCTCTCCTGTTTATTTTACCTTCGATTCAGCCCAAGGCTAATCTTCCAAAGTGTATTTTGAAGGGACTGCTAGGTTCAAGCAGGTATTAAGTTAGGAATCAAGTTAGTTAGCAGTAAAAGAGACCAAGAATATGGTTATTTAAAAAACTGGTTAGATAGATCTCATATAAGAATCTCATAAATCTGTTGACCTTCTCCATAGAAAAATACTTTTATACATAATATTCTATGGTGCTAACAGAAAATCCGAAGCCTATCCATGGAACCTGTAAGATTCCAAATTCTCCACATTATAAAACCACATATCTCAGCAAACTAAAAATAGAGAACTTTCTCAGCTAGATAAAGAGCACTTTAAAAAACCTACAGCTAACGTCTTACTTAGTGGTGAGAAATTTGAAGCTTTCCTGTTAAGATCAGGAAAAATGCAAGAGTGTCCCCTCTCACCACTCCTTTTCAACATCATTCTGGAAGTATGTAGTATTAGCTTACTATCTAATGCAATAAGACAAGAAAGGAAATAAAGGATATGTAGATTAAAAAGAAATAAATATAATTGTTTTTAGATGACATGATTGTCTATGTAGAAAATCCAAAAGAATAGAAAAAAATAGAATTAATAAAAGATTATAGTAAGGTTGTATAATACAAGTTTAATATACAAGAGTCAATTGCTTTCCTATATAACAACAATAAACAAGTGGAATTTGAAATCAGAAGTAAGATGCCATGCACATTAGCCTTCCCCAGAATTAAGTACTTAGGTAAAAATCTAATAAAATGAGTCCAAGATTTATATGAGGAAAACTAAATCTCTGATAAAAGAAATCAAAGAACTAAATAAGTGGAAAGACATTCCATGTTTATGGATAGAAAGATTCAGTATTGTCAAGATATCAGTTCTTCCCATCTTCATCTAGAGATCCAATGTAGTCTCAATTAAAATCCCAGCAAGTTATTTTGTGGATATTGAGAAACTGATCCTAAAGTTTATATGAAGAGGCAAAGGCACAGAAAAGACAACAAAATATTGAAGGAGAAAAATAAAGCTGGAAGATTGACACTACTTGACTTCAAAATTTACAATAAAGCTACAGTCATCAAGATAGTGTGGTACTGGT
Organism: Grampus griseus; assembly: GCF_964374135.1. NCBI lineage: Eukaryota > Metazoa > Chordata > Mammalia > Artiodactyla > Delphinidae > Grampus > Grampus griseus. Next base: position 29,467,153 of record NC_139007.1, on the reverse strand, counting down.
GAAAGAACAGACTAATAAATCAATGGAACAGAATAGAGAGACAAGAAATAGACCCCATAAATGTAGTTAACTGATCTTTCACAAAGTAGCAAAAGCAATAATAATGGAGCCAACATAAAATGCACATGTATGTTACTGAAAAATCTGTCATGTTATGTAAGACATTTATAAGTCTACTGTCTGCTTTTTCTTATCTAAACAAAAAATTAGCTCTATGTATTACTTTAAATAGAAGAAAACATTTTTTTCTATAAAAGACAGTCAGACATTCCATAATAAAAAGGAAGAGCGTATATAGCAAAAGTATTTATTGATTAAGTAGCACTACAGTGTTCTGATTCCTGGGAAGAGTAATATTTCATTTCTTAGCACATAACAAATACACAAAAAATTCTGGAAAATTAATTAATATACTCTAAATTACTAACTTGGAACTGTGCTGTATAAAGCCATCATCATCACTATGACTGTAATCAACATTGCCACCATCATCTTTTCCTAGAAAGTTAACTTGTTGTGAGTCCAGTTCCTCACATCTCCATTAGACGATAGAGCCAACAGTTTGCCTCTGGCTCCCACAATGGTTCTTACCTTTTCCCTCCATTTTGACATAACTAAGGGAAACCCACACTCTCATGAAGAATTAATTTTGTATAGCAAAGATTCTTATGTTTTCTTGATTCTAAGGCAGTGCTTTCAATGTTTTCCCATTAATCATAGTTGCTTTGAAGTTTTGTAGATATCCTGTATGGATTTTAGGAAGTCCCTTTTGTTCCTAGTTTTACTAAAACTAGGAGTCTCTATTTTGTTGAAATTCTTTTTTGTATCTGAAGATATGACCCTATGATTTATCTCATTTAAGCTATTAAGATTTTAACTATAATAATTGTCTAATGTTAAGCAACCTTTTATTTCTGAGACAAATGTATAGTTTTTATACATTACTAGATTTGGTTTGCTTAGCAACTTTTGTATTTATTTTCATGAGTAATCAGCCTACAATTTTTCTTCCTTTGCACTGATTTCTCATGAATTAGCTTTAATAAATGTATTTTTAATCGCTTATCCATTAGATAGATAGATATATGTTTACTGATATGTTATTCATCAGTATTTTACTTTGTATATAATCTCTTTTATATTTGTAGTTTTACCCCATTTTCATTCTTAATGTTATTTATAAAAATCTCTATTCTTTTTGATTAAATTTTCCTAGAGTTTTGTCTATTTTAGTAGCTTTTCTTAAGTATTTTATCGACGCTCTCTAGTATTTATTTTCTATAACACTGATTTCTGCTTTTAATTCTTTTCTCCAATCTTTTTCTGTTGTTTTTTGTTTTTTCATAACTTTCTCAATTTAGAAGGTTAGACTTTCTTCATTTCTAATGTAAACATTTAGGGCTTTACATTTCTGTTTAAGTTCCATTTTAGCTGCATCCCAGAATTTTTGACATGTAGTATGTTTTAAATAATTCAGTTCTAAATATTATCTAATGTCCATTATGAATTGTAGTTTTTGTTTGTTGTTAATGCCTAACTTAGTTGCACTATAGTCAAAAGTGCGGGCTTTATGACACTAATCTTTGAAATTTGTCAAGTTAGTTTTTATAGCGTAGCACATGGTCAATTTTCATATATGTTCCAGATGTGCTTAAAAAGAATGAATAGTTCAGACTTGTTGGATGAAGTACTTCATTTTCTGTCCATTAGATAAATTTGTACTTGGGCTCCTCAAATTTCAATACCCTACTACTTAACCTGCCTGATTTGTCATTTACTTGGAGTTAAATTATATAGCAATAAGGTAGACTTGTCAATTTTACTTTGTAGCTTTGCCAATTTTTCTTTAAATGTTTTGAAGTTACATTATTAAGTTCATAACATATACAATTATTGTTTTCCTGAGGTTTGAAACTTTTATCATCATGAAATAATCTTCTTTATCTGTTGTAATGCCTTTTTGCCTTTCTGTCTGTTTTGTTTGACCTTAATATAATTATACCAGATTTCATTTCATTAGACTTTATCTGATACATATCTTACTTTACTTTAAATTTCACATTTCTCTATCTATAAATTTCCAATGTGTCTCTTGTAACCTGTATACAGCTAGACTTTTTTTTTTTAATTCTGAAAATGTTTTTTAACTGGAGAGTTTAGTCCATGTACACTTATTTTATTATGTTTTCTATTTGTTTCACTATTGCTGGATTTCTTTCACCTCCAATTCTGCCATATTTTACGGGTTTTTTTCTTTTGTAACAAAGCAGATATATAATGATATGTAAAAATATGCTTTATAAAATAATCATAACTGGGACTTCCCTGGTGGTCCAGTGGTAAAGAATCTGCTGTCCAAGGCAGGGGATGTGGGTTCGATCTCTGGTTAGGGAACTAAGATCGCACATACCACAGGGCAACTAAGCCCACGCACCACAACTACAGAGCCCACGTGCCCTGGAGCCTGCATGCCGTAACTAGAGAGAAGCCCACGCGCCGCAACGAAGAGCCCACACATTACAAGGAAAGATCCCCTGTGCCTCAACGAAGATCTCACGTGCTGCAACCAAGAACCAACGCAGCCAAATAAATAAATATTTTTAAAAATCATAACTGGTACTCTACATGGGGCACTTTATATATATTATCCCATTTAATCCTTACAAGAACCCTGGGATAGAGTCATCTCGATAAAACAAAAAGACACTTTTATGACTCTAAATACTTAGAAAATTCCATGGGTTTGGGGAGCTGTGAGCCAGGAACCATGGATTCAGATCAAATATATATGAGAAATATATTTTGGTCATATGAATGATAAAAAATATATTTTTCTTATAAATTATAATATTGAAATGTTATAAATAGTTTAACTTTTATTTGGGGCTATTATTTGGAATATAATGGAAAATGTGAATTGAATTCAGACACTGCTTTCCCCAAAATTTTCTTTTGCTAAGCATAACCTGTGCATCTGTGCCTTATAATCACTTTTCCAAAGTACACTATAATTTTATGCAATAATTTTGTGAAATCATGATATGTGTTCTCAAGCAATAAGGGTATATGGGATTTGAATTTGCATCTTATTTATTTCTCAGATAAAACCTTTCTACTCTAAGAGTGTCTCACAAGGCAAAAATACCTGGGTTTTAGATTCTTTGCTTAATCACCTAGCATGTGTGAAACTGTTAAATAACACAAGAATGCCATTTCCTATAGAAATGAAACCAAAGTTTCACCTTGGGATGAGTATAGTGTGACAACCAGATTTGAAGTAATCCGAAACGGTAGTCATCTTCACTTTGTGAGTTTAACTATAACATTCCAAAATCATTCTAGAATCTATGTAATTTTAAAGAAATAAAATTGTTCTAATTTTAAGTAATTAATATTGTAACATTGACAAATACTGTAACTACTCAACCTTGGTCAAATTCTATATTTATGCAGTTGTGCAACAGATGCCATTCTCCCACCTACAATTTCTTCTTGATTTTTTTGAGAGCCCATAAAAGCCTTTTTCAATAAACTCTCCTAGTCAAACCCCACTTTTACTCTTTTTTTGAACTTCTGATTTTCATTTCTATATCTTGCCCTTCTTCATACATAATGTTTTAAATAATTTTTACACTGCAGCACATATTTCATCTCCTCAGATGAACTATAAACTCCTTAAAGGCAGAAGGCTTATTTTCTATTATATTTTACTATCTAGGTGTCTTTTTTTTTAAAACATCTTTATTGGAGTATAATTGCTTTACAATGGTGTGTTAGTTTCTGCTTTATAACAAAGTAAATCAGTTATACATACACATATGTCCCCACATCTCTTCCCTCTTGCGTCTCCCTCCCTCCCACCCTCCCTATCCCATCCCTACTATCTAGTATCTTTAAGTATAACTAGAGAGAGAGTTTCAGTGTTCTCCTACATTTTGTGTTTATGGCATGCTCTGGAATATGGTTTTGGGTGGCATCTTAAAGGATAAAAGAATCAAAATTACCCTCCATTACTGAACAATATTTAGAAAACAGTAATGACTACACCATAACAGTGACTCATCTAGGCTACAAAAAAGGCTGTATATCCACCATACCATTGGCTTGCCCTCTTTTTACTTGTGTTGTTGGCTTTGAGCTGCTTGAGAAGAACTGTCTATTAAATAGATCTCATTTTTTTACATATGAATGGTGTCAGGTTCTTCCATGTAAACATAAACATGAAATCCTTCTTGGTGCTAACTTAAATTTCACCTTGCCTCTTTTCTCCTACTTCCAGGAAAAGACACATACTCTGCCTTGTGGCATGATGGGCCCACCTCAATAGTCTGTGTAAAAGAAGGTCACAGGTTATTTTGTAGAAAAATAACACTTTTCTATATTGATTTGAACATGGTACAACATGGCACACCTTTTAAGTCCCACACACAGGGTGAGAAGTACTGTCAGTTGACTCTACAAAAGCATAAACCAGAGCAAAATTTTTGCACTTAAGAACATTAAAACCTCAGATAAGACAACTGTGTGAAACTGTAAAGCACTGCAACCAACATATAGCTTTACTCTGAGCAATATAATAGTAGAGGTGTTTTAGACCTAATACACAGAGTTCTAGGCGTAATTCTGTTAAGCAGCTTTACATTTTGCCATTAGAACTATTTCCCTTCTATGTTAAGCTTTAATATCCTTTCAAATGCATTAATGTGTCCCCAGAACAGACTCTCACAGACTCCTGCCTGCTTTGAATATTTCCATTTTAATAACAGCTTCAGATCTTCACTCAGAGCTTTATATACCCCTTACTGTCACAGAGGCTTGTGAAAGACAGAAGGAAACAGCTCGTCATCCACAAAAGTCATCCAATGTACTGTTGTTTGCTTTAGAATACAGCCCACAGGAAAATTAAAGAGGAACATCATTTACATTTGATTTTCTCTATCCTTTGGGCTCATCTCTGAATATTTCTAGAGGAATTTTCTAAGTCCCTGTAAGAACTGCTTAAATCTTTTCCTTTCTGAGAGTGACTAGAGCTCCATACTGAAAGAGCTAAAGTCTCTCTCTCAGACTTCAGAAAGGCAGAATAGAGGCAAGTATCGTTTTAGACCTTCATGGTATGAGGTCTTATAAGCAGACTTGCTATTCAGTGGCACAGCAGCTCAGAGATAAGGAATACCACTTCACCAAAGCAGCAGGGTTGAAACAACTTTTGTGACAGTAGTGATAGTTCTTCAGGCTTGTCTAAAGGGAAAAGTGAGCATTTTATGTTTTGTGAAATTTCTGATCGTATCATTAACCACTGTTACGCTTAAGGCAAAGTCTGAAGAGTTTAGGGTAATGATAATTTTGGAGTGAGGGAGAGGGATAACTTAAAGCAAACTGGAAGAACAGTCCAGATATAATGAAGACCTAGGAGGTCTTCATCAAGAAAAATAAATACAAAATTGGAACAAGTGAGAATGATTGTGAAGACACCAAGAGGAAGGACATGGGGGTAGGGAAGGAACAATAAACTATCAGAGGACAGAGGAGCCTGTGCACATATTGTATTTTGTCCATATTACTTATGTACAAGTATCATCCTATTTCATATTCCACTCTCAAAAAATGTGATTTGTCAAAGATGGTTAAACTCTCTGTTCCCTTACTACATCTTGGTTCATTTGAAATTGCTAATGAGAACACAAGAAGGCAAAGCTATATACTCTAAGCTGATGGCTCACTCTGACACACTCTCAAGAACAGGAATGACGTTCAACATTATGTGACCAGGCTCTGACCTAAGTGGTGGTTTGGAAATGAGTTACTGTGTCACTCGTCTTGATGACAGTGACCCATATGAAGACTTAAGCTCTTCACCACACACACTAAACAACCCCAAACGATCTTATCTGATTGATTTTACTTGGTAAGCTGAAAATAACTTTGAAGAGCTATTCTATTTCACTTTAATTAGCACATGTCTTTAAAGAGTTGAGCATCTTTAAAAAAAATAAATACTATTTTTTTTTTATTATTTGATGTATCTAAACAACCAAATCAGCAACCATTTCCTGGACTCTGAATGTTAATATCCAGTTGCTTGTCACCTTTCATACTGATATAACACAGGAAGCTCCAACTCAATACATTCTAAACAAAATTTAACATTTTTATTCCCAATTTTCTTCTTTCTTGTCTCTTTCTATTAATAATGCTTTATTCTGCCAGTATTCCAGGCTCAAATCCTTGGAGTTACCTTTGAGTCTTCTCTCTCAAACAAATCTCACATTTTAAGTTTATAATTTTTGCTTCCTGATATTTTATACTCTAAATCATTTATGTTCTTACAACTACTACTATAAAAATGGTCTTCAAAGAACACAAGATGATCTACTGAGGGAAGAAAAAAAAATCAGAATTTCTACTTTAAAAAAACTTCATTTTGGGCTTCCTTGGTGGCGCAGTGGTTGAGAGTCCGCCTGCCGATGCAGGGGACGCGGGTTCGTGCCCCAGTACAGGAGAATCCCACATGCCGCGGAGTGGCTGGGCCCGTGAGCCACGGCCGCTGAGTCTGTGCGTCCGGAGCCTGTGCTCCACAACGGAAGAGGCCACAACAGTGAGAGGCTCACGTACCGGAAAAAAAAAAAAACAACAACTTCATTTTATTCTATTTTTGAATATATGCATATATATATATATAGATAGATAGATAGATAGATAGATTGATCTAGCTATATATACATATATCTACAGAGAAAGATTTTTTTCATACTAAAGATATCCAACCTAGCATGTCTTCCAGCCAGGTGTAAGCCTTCTCTGCTTCTTACCTGACTTGTTGCAATAGTCTCTTACTGGTTTTCAGTCTCAAGTCTCAGCTCTAATGGAACCAGGCAAGATGGTATTGATTGGCCATCTGGTACATTTTGACCACACAGTTCTTTGCTCTTACCATTTTCTCTACCTAACGTATCCTTCCACTCCAGTGACACCTGTCCCATCTTACCCCATCCTTTTGGACTCAGTTCAGATGACCCTTTCTTAATCCTCTAACTGAAGTGATCTTTTCCTTCTCTAAATATCCATGACAGGGATGCCCATACCTCTTTTATGGCAGGCTTCACAGTTAGCATAGTTATTTAATTTTTAGGTATTTGCCCAAGTATTCAATTGCAAGATTCTCAGGGAGAGAGTCCATGTTTACATACTCCTGTACACTGGGCATAGCCAGCACAGCACCTTACACATAGTAGGTACTCAACATACGTCAGTTTAACTAAGTAATTAAAATTATGAATAGCAATTTCCTTAACTTCCTCCAAGTTGCATTGCAGTTTGTGTTTTCTTAAGGCTACTTATATTTTTAACTACAGTATATACTTGGTAAAGGATTTCACAACTCTCTAAATTAGCCCATGGTGATTACCCCTATTGTGCAATTTACCGCTATTTTATTAAGGCAAGATTAAAGATAATACTTCATTGGAAGAAGTAACAGTGGCATTAACTTCTATTTACTTTGACATAATAAACCTTTAATAAAACATGGGCAAATTGCATTGAGGGGGGTAATTAATTATTCTAACATAAAATTTAAAGGGAACTTAATTTCTTATTCTGCATGTTTAGTGCTTTAAGATTAGTGTCATTAATGCCCTTTTTCTCATTTATAGAGGATACATAAAAATGTTCAATGCTTTCTGATTTGTTTTCTCATTAAATAATTCTGAATTTATATTCAAGTTCATAAACATAAGAACACAACTTGAAGATGCAACAGTTTTTCAGAAGTAAATATCCTTACAGAATGTCAGGGCAGGGAGAGTTTTGTGGGAGAGATTTTACCCCAAAAAAAAAAAAAAAAAAAAAGTCATCCTTGTCTACATTTTGAGTGTTGAATCAAAGAAAATTCTTGTTTGTTTTATATCCTCTGGCTTTATTACATCAGACAAGCTTCAAAGGGGCAGAGCACAAAGAATTGAAAAATAACATAGCTGCATATTGCAATGGAGTGTTCTGCCTCTGCCTGTGTTTTGTTGTTCATGTAATACTTTTCAATAAATAAAGATGTCAATCAACTCTCTTTGCAGCGCATCACATTTCAGATTTAAACCACTTCAGACACATCAGTGCCCCAAGCTCATGCATTTAACAGATAAAAATTCAGCTTTTTGTCAAGGCAGAATGCAATATTGATTGTAGGTGGTATTTAGGCAGAGGAGTGGCAGAGCAATATTATCTTCACAGTCACATATAGTCCACTATGGAGGCATAACATAAAGTGCATTACACTCTGTGTAAAAATGTTTTCCTAATGCTAAGCATTGATTAATACCCATTTCCAAACACATTCCTGAGAAAGGATTCCACATGCAGCAAATTGTGAGGGTGGCAGAGGGGGGTTAGAAACACATGATAGCAATCATGAAAACTTTGATCACTTGATTTGATTCTAGTGCTTTGTAAATGAGCATAATTATTCAAACATGCTTCATTAAAAATCATGACTGTACAAGTCCTTCGGTTTAATGATCCAAGTATATACCGCGTGAGCTAAAGCTTTAAATAAGAATACCAACTGGGTGCTAGGAGGCTATGAGAGAGACATTTCTCTTAAAATCAAGAGAAAGTGCAAAAACACAAACTCTAAAAACGAAGTCAGGAAAAAATCTAAAAGTTAGACCAGTAGTGAATGTGGTGGGCTATATTTTTCTACTTATCTTTACATCTATCTGAATGTCTCTTGGGGCCACCAAAGGTTAGATACCATGTCACTACTAAGCTACTGGAAGACTGGCATACAATTCCTGTAAATCTCAAACTAATTATTGATACATTTGAATTTTAGGTGTCACAGCTACTTTTGACCTTTGAAGGTTGGCTGAAGAAAAGTTTGACAGTTCTGAAAGTGTTCACAGATACTAAAAGAGGTTGTTTCAAATTAATGAAAAAGGGAAGAAAAACTAAATTAACGATGCCAAAGATATTAATAAGACTACTGTTATTAGAAAACATTTAATTATGTATGAGATCTCATTTAATAATAATGTCAGGGCTTCCCTGGTGGCACAGTGGTTGAGAGTCCACCTGCCGATGCAGGGGACACGGGTTCGTGCCCCGGTCCGGGAAGATCCCACGTGCCGCGGAGCGGCTGGGCCCGTGAGACATGGCCGCTGAGCCTGCACGTCCGGAGCCTGTGCTCCGCAACGGGAGAGGCCACAACAGTGAGAAGCCCGCGTACCGGGAAAATAATAATAATAATAATGTCAATTTCACTTATACTGCAAGATACATAAAGGACAATAAAGACAGCATACAAGGTACTCTGTCATTTTGGTTGTTCTGCTAATATTAAGTATTAACCTAAACAAAAGTGAATCATGTTTATGGAGTTAAAATACAGGGTATAAGGGGGATGAGTTTTAAGTTAAATTAATCTGCTCCTAAATCATTCAGATTCTGAAGCATAATGGGTAATTACCAAGACTCCCTGATTTTATATAGTGTTTATGATAACATGGAGTTGGTTTAAGAATGGATTGTCACTTTTCATATCACTATTTTTTTTAATTTTTGACAATTTATGTAGCATCATCAGAGACACATTTCAAAGAGTTTATAACAATTTTAAAGCAGATTAAATTTTAGAGTGTAATGTATTTTTAAAATATATTTTATTTAAATCTACAGCTATATTGCCAAATATATTAAGCACTACAGAATTAAAATGCAAACTCTCACTGGTGGCCTTATAACACCAAGAAAATAGTCATTAATCTCAGAAATGTTAAATTGATCATTTGCTCTCATGCAATGAAACAGCGTCAACATCAGGTCCCTGGTCACCTTTCAAGTTCACCGATAGCTTGGTGGATCTTGGCCAGGTGCCTAGATCAAATATTAGCAGTGTACCTATTCAGAAGTGATTTGTAAGAGGAAAAATGACAGATGATTCACTTTAGTCCCGTTGAAAAAATGTAAAAGTGACCAAAAGCAACTAATTGATGTGATGTACTAAGAAAATAACTAAATCTGTAGCTCTGGGTAGTCTCAGTAAGTCTTATGTTAGGTAGAAAATACAGGCCCAAATTTGTACAGAACTCTTTCTCTATGGACATATTATGGGGTGTTAATAATCAGCCATGAGACCACAGCCCTCAGGGAACTCTCCTGCAGAGCTACAGCCATTTGCCTGGAGTGTTGCCACCTTAAAAAATTAATTCACATCTCCCATGTTATTAATATCACAGTCGTAAACTTCTAAGAAACAAATGAACGCTTCTACAAAATAAATCTGGGAAGACAAATTAGAAAATTAAATTTAAAACTATAGTAGTTAAATCATAATAAGCAGGAAAGATCGAGAATTTAAATTCTTTGAATGCAGAGATCATTTTTTATCTAACTTTACTATCATAACAGTTGTCATTATATTTAACTCAATACATTATTTTTTAAGTGAATGACATTCATTTCATTCTGGTCATTTATTCTGGTTTTCTGTGAAAAAAATTTAAACTTGGTGAATCCAGGTAATAAGTAGTTCAGCAAACTTGGAGTACAAGCTACAGGAGGAGTGTAGGTAAGTGATAAAAATAATAATGTCTGTAGATAAATTATTCTCGCTAGCTATTTATGCTATGTCAAGGAAGTCAGACTTTCTCCTACAAACAGCGAAAATTTCTGAAGGATTTTAAATTGGAGAGTGACATGATCAATACTGTGCTTTAGAAAGAGCACCTTGTAGTGAGCATATAGAGGATGAATTTACACAGGGTAAGACTGATCATTTATAAAAAATTATTGCATTATTTAAGAAAAATGATGATCCAAATTAAGGTATTAACAGTGAAGGTGATTAAAAAGTGAGGAAGGAGGGATTGGTCAGGAAGAGCCAGTATAATAATAACATAAATAAATGATATTTACTGAGCACTACTAGGTGCCAAGCAATACAGGTTAGGTAACTTGCCAAAAGTCACACAGCTGGTAAGTGGCAATGATGGGATTCTACACAGGAGGCTTGCCTCTGAGGGCTCCTTCTTAACTACTGCTTTATGACTTGTAGATTTCTAGCTTATGTGACATGGCAGATAGTCATGCTATTCCCATACACAATGGGAAACAGGTTTTGTGTGAAATATGTGAAATAGGAAATAGCAGCGTTTCTTAACCTTGGCACTATTGATACTATTAATTCTTTGTTCTGGGAGACTATCTTGTGCATTGTAGAATGTTTAGCACCATCCCTGACCTCTATGCATTAGATACCAGTAGCACACTCTCTACCCCCCACCCCAGTTATGGAAATGCTTCTGGACATTGCCTAATATCCCCTGGGGGCCAAATCATCCTCTATTGAGGACTATTGGTTTATGAAAAAGATAAAATCCAGTTTTTGCTGGTTTCTTATATTGGATTCAAGTTCCAGGCATCTAGATAATAACGTCAACCAAAAGCTAAATTTATGGAACTAGAATTCAAGAGATATTCTAACTGGAGCTATAGATCCAGCTAGAATCATCATCATCATAAAGCGAATAGCGGATTTGCTTTCCAAGGACAATGTGAGACCCACAGGCGTCCAAGAGTACCCTGGGGGTGGGGGCACAAGTCTTTATGAATTGAGATGAAGAATCCTTAAATAAGGATGAGAAGATAAAGAGGAAGAAGGAAATCAAGGGAAGGCGGCATCTTGAATAAAGTCAAATTTTGTAAAAAGTCCAAATCAATAAATTGAACTGAGCAGTTAGTATGTTACTGGCTACTGTTGCTGGGGCCATTTATAATTTTTTCCTTGAAACTTTATTCTTTTCTTTTTTCATTTCTTTAAGTATCTCTTCTCTGAATTCATTTATTATATGTCTATATCTTAATCGGTCAGATTTCAAAGTCTTCAAGAATCAGCTGATTACACTCCCAACTGCACCTCCTTCTTAGAAAAGCAATATCAGGCTAGTCTTTATGACCAGCAAAGTCATGTGCTTTCAAGAATAACACTTCCACTGTCTAACCCAAATGCCAATGAAAATTAGTGCTCCATATCAGATGGTGAATATACTGAATGATCATGTCCTCCTTGCATAGAGAGTTGGAAGGTGTAACAGATAAAGAGATTAAGAGACCAAGGGAAAGAATCAGACAGGGAGGCATTGAAATGGCTGAGTATGAGAGCTTTTGTCTCATTCTTAGAATAAGCCCCAATTATGTGAGATTACTGGGGCCCTATTTTTCTAACAACCTGAAAGACAAACACACACAGAAGCTGGTTCCAGAGACAGGGCTATGATAAAGGACTCTCAGATAGAACATGGACATGGTGGTGGCACAAAGGCAGAACCAAGGTGAGAAGCAGGCAAAGCAATCACTCCCTCTGAGCACTTCTCTAAAAGCGGTTGACGTAACAGTTAAGACTGTGGTACAAATGGTAGTGGACACCAACTAAAAGAAGACCAAGACATACAGCAAAGTAAGAAACAGGGTCACATCTGTTTAATAAGCTGATATCCCATGGCTGACCTTACCCAGCAGCTTCACTGTCCTCAGGGCAGAATCTAGCTAAAGCTCTGCCATGGCTCTTAGGGTACAGTTGGGGTCAGTGAATATCATAGTCTTGGAATCATAACAGACCATGATAGGTTGTGGAAAAGCAGGAAATTAAAATTGTTTTCCTCTGTTATCTCAATGCATATTGCAAGTAAAGTGCTTGGTATTGCTGTATAAGAGTTGTTTTGAGTGGTTAGGAGTGTACAGATAGGGACGTTATTTTATGCATATATATATATAAAACATATGTATGTATGTATTTTAGTGGGGTTTTTTTGGCTTTGAGTAACCTCTACTGAGTCAGGAGTTAACTATGGTTCAAGATTCCACAGCCAGAAGATTGAAGAAAATGCAGGTTATTATGTGATTGTGGCTTGTAGTCAGCATGCTGAAACCTGTTCTTGAAACAATATATGTGAGCTAATTTTAGAACAACCTGCATATCCAACCAAATCTTATCTTCACAAAGTTGGATCTCTCATAGAAACACACAAAAAGAAAATTTTGGAACTATCTGAGAAAACTGAGGTGAGAGTAGGTTGCCCTACCAAGTCCCTGTGAAGTCTTTCACACAGTATTCACCATTCTTCAGGAAGAAAGTGACTATTTGTCATGTTATGATGTGTAATTCACAAGGAAGATATGATTGAGATGCAAAATGGCATTAGAAAGTGAAGAAATTCCAACTAGAATTGCTTTCAGGAAGAGTCTGGACTTGGAGTCAGCAAACTGTGGCCTGCTAGTGGGCGCTCTGCTTTTGTGAATACGAATACATTTTTATTGGAACATAGCTATGGCCATTCACTTGTTGTCCATGACTGCTTTCAAACTACAATAGCAGGTCTGAGTAGCTGCAAGAACGTCCCATGGCCCAGTAGCCTAAACTGTTTACTGTCTGATCTTTTCAGAAAAAAGTTGCTAATCCTTGGTGTAGATGAGGTATTTCTGACTGAAGAAGGAGAGAATATTTAGCCAGTGTACCCCAGGAGCAGGAGAGCCAAAAAAGCTGTGCCGAAATGACTGGTTAGGAGGTTCTCACCAGAGACCCTAGTTTTGTGCATCAACTAGAACCGGCAGCTGCAACTCCAACTGCTTTCCTTGCTCTCTGAACTTACTCAGGCACAGCACTGGCCTGTGATGTCCCACATTGAAGAGCTAGGCAATCACTGATCCTGGAATAAGGTAGCCCAGAGGGGGCTTTTTGTTTGTTTGCTTTTTTTTTTTTTTTTTTTTTTTTTTGCGTTATGCGGGCCTCTCACAGTTGTGGCGTCTCCCATTGCGGAGCACAGGCTCCGGACGCGCAGGCTCAGCGGCCCAGCCGCTCCACATGTGGGATCCTCCCGGACCAGGGCACGAACCCGTGTCCCCTGCATTGGCAGGCGGACTCTCAACCACTGCGCCACCAGGGAAGCCCCTGTTTGCTTTTTTGAAAGAACTAGTTTTACCCCAGGTGAATAAGTATTAATGCCAGGGGAAAAGGGGAGTTTCATGGTTAAATAATTTTGGAACATGTGGACATACTTGATTAAATAAAGTTAAATATGCTTCTTTACTCCATAATTTTTCAATCTTTAGTAGGTTAAAACACCTTGTGAATCCCCAAAAAGAGGGAAAAGGTTAACATGTAAGTGGATTTCAAACTTATTTGAGCACAGCACTTTTTTTTTCTTTTTTCAGAGTATTCACAGGACTTAAATCTCTTAGATATTAACTTTGAGAATTCAAAGTGAAAGAATACAGATGTGTTAGAAACTCTCTTGTCACAGGACCTTAGCATAAATTGTTTCCTCTTGGACTATGTCTCTCCTTTCCCGGCACACATACACTTTTTCCTGGTTAACCCCAAGTCATGATCAAATTTTTAGCACACACTCAATTCTTCCATGACCTAAATTCTGTCAGGTCACCTGTTTTACATATCCATAGTCATGGGTATATTGTTTTATTTATTTGAGTGATGATTTTATAAATTAGCCTTCCTCACCAGACTCTCAACTTCATGGAGATAACTGCCATATTCCTATTACCCAGAATAGTACATAATAATGTATGATAAACATACAATAAGCACTGATTAAATACATGGATGAGATCTATAAAGTGCATCAAACAACACAGTGCTGCTATTACAGTCCCCATCAGAACCTTGAGAACTCACTCCATTAAAAGCTGACTGATAAAAGATGATTCTAATAGATTAAAATCTCCATATGCTCAGGCTTTCACAGCCAGGATGGAGTTATTTTCTGACCATAAAGCTACTCAGTGAGTAGAGGCTTACTCAGAGCAAGACAAACAGCTCTAATTGATCCAGGCTTCAAGGTAAGATGCCCGTGACTTCTCTATATCAAGTGTCTGAGGCAGACAGCCATGCTGGAGAGAGCCTGGGGCTGTATCCTTAGAACAAGAGCCACTGTGAAGGTGCTGGAGTTTTGAATGGAGAACATAGTCCCTTCAGGGTCACTCTCCTGAGATGCAGCTCCTGTTCTGTTGCTGAACTTCTGTGGACACCCCACTCTTGACTGAGACATGTACTGATTTTAAAGTATCTGTGGGATATTGATGTGAAGATGCCTAAGATCCATTGGTTCTGAATTCAGGAAGGTAGTCTTAGATGAGGAAATCTATGTAAAGCCATTAGTATGGATAAAATCACCCAAGAAGGCATGGGTTAAAAAAACAAACAAACAAAAAAAGTAGGAGAACTCTGGAGAAGGCATCTTTAAGGACAGGTGAAGGAAAAGAAGACTGAATCTAAAAAGCTCCAAAACAAAGATGACTAGTTGTTAACATTTGTTAAATCTAGCTAGTAAGAACACAGTGTCTGTTATGTTATTTTTCGCACTTTGAGTTTGTTTGAAATATTTCAAAACAATTTTTAAAAGAGCCTGAGGAGTGACCAGAAAAATAGGAAGTAAAGCAGGAGAGAGCTGCTAAATTGAATCCAAGGAAGGATAGCATTTCATGTAGGGAGAGGTCAGTGATGAAATGGAGAGGTCAAGCAAGATAAGGATTAAAAACTGTCAGTTGTTTTGTCAATTGAATGGTTATTGTGACCTGACTGAGAAGAGTTTCAGAAGACATATGGGGCAGATGACAAACCTCATTTAGTATAAGAGCAAAAAGAAGATGAAAAACAGCTATTAAAGAATAAAGCTATTTTTTAAATCTCACCTATCAACAGGGTGGGTAGGGTAGATTCAGGATTGTTTAATTCAGTAAAATGATATCAAGGATGCAGGTCTTTTCATCTTTCTGTTTTGTCATTTTCACCACTTGGAGTTTGTCCTCAGGCTTGTCCCCTTGTATTATGAGATGGTTACAGCAGCTTCAAGCATTAAACCCTCAAAGAGCAATAACCAGAAGCAAAATTTTAAAAGGAGAGGGGAAATGTTTTCTATCTCTTTGTGAGGTGAAGAAACTCTTCCAGTATCATCCAGGAAACCTCCTCTCATTCTCCATGGTCAAAATAGTATCACTGTGCTCAGCACTAGACCAATTGTTAGCAAGGTGGGTGGGTGTGCAATAAATAACAAGCCATACTCCTGAGTCTACAGATCAGAGCACAGCACCTTCTCTGAACACAAAACAGCAAAAGATAAACCCCTGATAAAACTTGGGCTCTGCTATGCTAGCAAGAGTAGCAAGGCACTGACTGTGCAGGAGGGAGGAGTTGAGATAGACAGTGATGTCTGCCACCGCCTACACTGAAAGGAAACATCCAGCAGGAGGGCGAGAGGATGGGAGGGTGGAAGCCAGGACATGGGTAGAGAGATCAGTCTTGGGCAGAAAGGACTCCCACTCCACTGAGAAGGGAGAAGGTTAGGCAGAAGAGAGGGGTTGTGGAAGAAAAGATCAGAGGCAGGTAACTTTCAGGAGTTGAGATGGGGTTGTTGCAGGTTTCAGTAAGTCAGGAAATATGAGTGTGTATACACAGCACAAATAGCAAGTCGCCAGAGCTAGAGATGGAGTCACTGGGGAGAGGCCAGGCCTCACACATCTAATTCCCAAATAATTAACAGAAGAAAGATAATTAGCTCTACATGGATATGAAAGGTATGACTAAGTTAAATAGGATTGTGGAAATATGGGATGGCGAAGTGTCTTCGGTGTCAGTTTGGTCTTAAAAAATCTTCATAGGTTCACATTTATTTAAATCCTACTAACATATAAAAATTAATATGCTTATTAGACAACACATGTGGGAGAAAAGTTTCACATAGAGCTTGGTATAAGGTAGATCCTCAATAAATGTCAATTTCTGATTTGAATAATACTCTATACCAGCTCCATTAAAAGTCCAATTATATCCAACCCAATTTACATGGTTCTCCAGATTTTCTTGGTCCCAACTGGCCCTTGAAACTTGGAGGCTTGCTTGATTAAGAGCCCCAGCCAGCTGTGGCAGCTTCTCCACGGTCAGGACCAGGCTCGGGCATGGCTTTTGATGATGTCCTCTACAGCCAACTAAAGATGAAAACACGCTAGTGGTCTGGTACCCAGTCTCAGAAGTACAGTGCCCCTGGACATGGGGCCAGGCTTCCCCAGTGATTACTAGGAGGGGCTGGCTAACACCACCAGAAGGGAGCGAGTGTTAAGCACTCACAGCTCCTCAGAGTGGCTCCACAGTGAGACTTGAGCTACAATAGTTCAGCCAAGTTACTTGATTGAACTTGTACCAATGAGTGCAGGAAAATAGAAGGATCTGGCAAAGAAATTTCTCTCCCTTTGCACACCACCAACTGTCTTTTCCCAAAACTACAGTGGTTCCCTAAAGCCTGACATAAGAGTGTCCCAGGATCAAGCGACTGGCTATGGATATCTATGAACTGTCCAATCTTGGTGATACAGGGCATGATAGTATTTGCTTCCCTCCTTTCCTGCCCCACTCTCCTTTTCTTCCTGTTCATGCTGTTCTTAGATTTCAAACCAACCTTCACACCTCCTTAAAGGGTTAAAAAGTGAGCATTTCCTCCAAAGGCTGTTTTCTAGGGAATCCCAGTGAAGACTCAACAAACAGCTGGATTGCTGACCTATTCAGTATATACAACAAGAGTGTGAGGCAATAAGGTTGTCTGCCAATACCCAAATGCATAACTCCAGTTGATGAAAACTGCTCAAACAGCCAACCAACCTGAGCCCGTAAAAAAATAATCCAAACTTAAAAGGAATAATATAATCATTTCAAAACAATCCATGAAAAATACCTAGCACAGGTCTGGCACAAACTCAAACTAGGCACTCAGTAAATATTCATTAGGTGGTTTGTTCATTGATTTCCACTGATTTCAGCAAAAACAAAGGACAACTGGGAGGGATATAAAGCACTTATTGTCCTTCATTTTGAGTGTGCACAGTCCGAGACAATTTAAAATCCCCAATGAATTACAATAAATGTTTTCATGTTCAGTACTGGATCACATGAGGGACTCCATGCAGCAACTGTAATATGAGACTATTGATAGAATTTCAAACAACAGAAAAACAGCCTAATCCATGATTATTTGGGTGAGAAACAGCACAGACCACTGGAGAGCAGCACTGAGCCAGACCACAGGTGGCAGCTGTTAGGTGAAAGGCAATTGTGCCAGGGATGAGGCACTGTGATGTAATCCAGGACTTGCTAAACTTCAAACAAGTCATCCATAGTCCACCTGCGCCCCCGCCACCAGTTCTGTGGATGTATTGTGAATATACACTTGAGAATGTCACATGGGCTATATGGTACTTAGTCCTTTTAACTATAATTAAATCCTCAGTGTTGTAATAAATCAGAATCACCTCTAGTTGCTGTATGAAAATAAGATCTGTGTATAATTCTAATTTACCCTAAAATTCTCACAGTGCAAGTCACTTGCGTACAAATCCTAATAGTTCAGAATGGGTAACAACTAATTGCATTCTCCTCAAAAATGCTTTAATAACAAAATGAAATAGCTGATTAGTCCAATTCTAAACCTTTATTAAATTTGAAAAACTTCATAAATAATTTCTATCCCTAATAATATGTTTGCTATTTAAAAATAACAGTTCAAATACATCTAATTGCTCACAGTATCTTTCCCCAAAAGACTGGTGAATAATAATTTAATGTTGTAGTATCTGAAACAATAATCCCATGAAGTGTACTATTATTATCATTTAACAGAAAACGAAACTGAGTCTTAGAAGGTGTAATTATTTTGCCTCAAGTCATTCAACATCAGATGTTGAACTAAAGATTTTTGATGCTCTGCCAATTATTATTACCCCATAACAGATTCTGAGCAAAGAAGGCAAATACTGTCCAATTTTTAGTACATTTGATTTTAATCCATTCATTCATCAAATATTTATTTAGCACCTTCTCGCTTTGAGTATTTTTCTGATACATTCCATCTCACATCACATATTTCATACAATTCTCAAATCTGTGCAGTTAACCTGGGAAGTGAGATGAGCAGCTATTACTATCATCATTGTAACTTTTCCTCGAACACTTACTATGTGTTATTAAATAAGTTATATTAGGCTAGTTACCCTCAAAATAATCTTTAAACCTTTACAGATCACACAATTACCCCTTTAGAGATGTGGACCAAGGCTCTCAGACTCCAAGCCTATGATCCCATCCATGGCCTATTTTATGGTAGAAAGGTTTAGAGTTTAGAAAGCTATTACTTTATTGAAAGTCAAAACTTGAAACAGTAAGAATCAAATCTAAGTCTTTTAGCTCAAGAACTTAATATTTAATTTATAAAAGTTAGATTTTAAAATTCTCACATTTATGGCTAAAGCCCAAAATGTAAACAGTAGTAAAGAAAACAAAAAGCACTGCTAGGATTAACACAAGATAAGCAGTTACAATCTTTTATCTCAGTTGAAGGAAGAGATGAAGACTCCACTATATCCTTTGCATATGAACTTCATTATTGAAAAGCTGACTCACCGTATAAAACTTCGGAATTAACATTAATTCAAATGCATTCCTTTCAGTGCTTTTCAGTTTCAGGAAGACAGGGTATGCAAGTCAAGGAAGTGGAAAGAACAGATACTGAGTATAGGGATAAAGATCATTTAACTGTCCCCCATTTTCCTGCTTCACTATTTCAGCCATAGTTCACTTATACCACTGTCAATGTCATGAACAATTCTTTTGAATAATGTATTCATCCAGATATTTTCAAAAAAAGATATGATAATACAAAAATATCCCCAAAATAAGATTAATATCACTCCCTTTCTTTGCTTTCATTCCCAAAGTTTAAAGGACTCAGAGTCACTTGCAAGATGGAAACCAAATGCTTTCAATTTTGATGCCATCTTAAAGGGATTCAAAGTAGGTGCTAGGATTCAAAGGCTCCCTTTGAAGCAAAAAAAAAAAAAAAAAAGAAAACACTCAAGAAGATTGGTTTTTGTCTTGCATTAGTGATCTTTCTTAAAAGTCACTAATGTCTTTTTCTCTTTTCAGTCTAGCATATAATTGTGTGCTGCATAAGGTTCAGAACCATGTCAGGTGCAAAACCTCTTGCAGGGACTTTACCAAATGCCATCATTTACATTTGGAAATGGTAACATTCATAAACAAAGATGAAACTGAAGATAATACCAAAAGTAGGATTTGTTTAAAGTTTTGGGGAAATAATTACCTCTTGATCTACTGAGCATGTTGATGAGGTGCTTCTTTGAGTATATGCCGGTTTCAGTGAAGAATCGGCATAGCTATTCCATTTCAATCAACTAGCCACTAAACATTTAATGTTATATTTACTAAAATGTTTCCAAGTACCTAGAACATTGGCGTAGGTGGTTTGAACAAGTTTACATATTAATTACGTCCACTATCTCAAGTTGTCCCTCATCCTCCTATCATAGCATATGCTTAGCGTAGCTTCTATACTCCTAAAATGACATGTAAGGCCCATTGTGAGCTGACCCCTGCCTCCCTGCCCAGACTCATCCTTCACCATCCCTTTGTCTCCTCAGTTATTTCCTTTTTCCAAGCTAAAACTGCCTGGAGTAACTACTATTTGCATTTAAGGAAATCCATCAGCTCTATTACCCCTGTGCCTGTGTACATGTGCTCCCAGTGCTGTCCCTGTGCTTCTCCTTCCCTGGCCAACTCTGACTCAGTCCACCCAAGGATTAGTTGCCCCTCTGTGTGCCTTCAGAGTAGTAGTCTCTGTGTGTCTCCACCACATGACCCCTCTAAGCTAATATGTATCATGCTCTTACTATGTGTCAGCCAGTTAATCTTCTGAACAACTCTAGGAGGTTGCCACTATTGCCATCTCCATTTATCAGACTTAGCAACTTTAAGTATATTCCTCAAGATCACACAGGTATTAAGGGTCAGATACAGAATTCAAACTCAGGTCTACCTGACTGCAGATCCCTTGCTCTTAACAAATACATTATTTCTAAATGTCATAATGTATTGTGATGCTGGCTACAAATTCACTGTCCTTGTCTTCAACATGATAATTTGTCCATTGGCACATTATGGAGAAAACTTTCCACACCGCATGCCAATAGAATTTTTTTGATTTACAAATAAAATGTTTTCAATATACCCATAGTAGTTTCTAATTAATGCTGCTTTCTTTTTCCTAGGAGGTTAGTAACCATCTGATTAACAGTAAAGAACAGAATTCTGCCAAATTACATCATCAAAGTTTACAAGCTGTGGTTTCTACAGTTCACCTTATCCTCTTCTTAACACTTTCTTACCTGGGTCATTACCTTTCTGACTTTCCATTATTCCTAATAGTGTAATGATAATGTTACTGTGATCCTATCTTTATGTGTTTTTAATATCCTAGAATGAAACATGTCTATCTGATTTAGGAGTATTATTCACATGTTACAGCTGGATGTGCTCTTGCATCTTTGTCCCAGTCTTAAGTTTGATTTCCCTCCTTTGTGTCACTTCTATCTTTTCTATTTGCATACCGCTTTCCTTGATGTAAAATGTAGCAATTGGAGTTGAGTCATCCTGCTGTTTTCGCTCAGCTGGTAGCATTTGTCCAGCTTCCTCAGGAGAAAGCCTAAGTCTTTTTGCTCAGTTACTTCTACAAACAAATAAAAAGACCATTTTGTTTGTATTTAGTATTTGGCAAGGTTTGCCCCAATCATTTTTGGCATTTCTGATACCATTGTTTCAATTCCCAACCACATAAGGTATTCCAAGGGATTAATCCATTCAAAGAACCCAATGTCTCTCAATTGTCTTGTTCAAAACACAGGAAAGGTCATAACTACAAGGTCCAGAGGTGCAGATAACTACTGATTTTTCAGCCTTACCTAAGCTATGCAGACCTCATCCTAAAAGCACCAAAGGCAATATGTGTACAAATTCACTTTATTACTGTTTGTGATGGCTTAGGCTTGATTCTTGGATTCCCATTTCACACCAGAATTTTTTTACCAACATAAGTATGCACAGCTCAAAGTCCTCTCTTTTTCAGGAAAGAGAGAAGCAAGCCAATCTATAGCATTCCCATTGGCCTTAAAATCAGAACACATCAGGAGTGCCTTGTTAGATGAATTTAGCAGCAGGGAAGCCTGCAGCTCATCAGCTTTCTATTCCTCAAAAGTAGGTACTTACTGCAGTCAAGAGGAATTATTCCTGAGTATTTCTGGTCATGGGGATGTTTTCATTACTTTAAAAAAATGTCAGAATAAGACAAAAGTCCTCATATTTGTTTTCCTCTACAGTATTACATTTGATTCAAATGCTCTTTTATCTACTCTGAGGGTTTTAATTAATAAGTGAAAATTATATATTCAAATAAAATTCAAGTTAATAGTATTTTTATTCATTCTATAAACAAACAAACATTTAGACAGTCTACAATGGCTCAGGTGCTATGTTAGGTGTACAGACAGATATGAAACATGTACGTCTCCACCCTCAAGGAGAAGAATACACAGTGGTAAAGAAAGATATATTAATGGAGTATGCTGAAGACTGAATGACAGACTAGAGGAGGGACAGATGTGATCTTCTTGGCAGTGTTCAGGAAGACTTCATAGCAGGAGGAAATGAGGAAAGAGAAGGGAATTCACTGTTATTGGGTACCTAACATGTTCCAGATCCTGATTAAGCACTCAACAAAAGCCATCTTATTTAAACTTCATCACCTTCCTTTTACATAGACAGTCTTTCCCCTCATTTTTAGATGAGGATAAGGCTCAACATATTAAGTATCCTGTCCACATCTTATGAGTGATATTGCTAATATTCAAAATCTGTCTAATTCTAAAATTTTTACTAACTCCCTATATTATTCTGCCTTCTGGGGGTCATTTGAGCTACATGGTAAAGGTAAGTTTTTGAAGGTATACATCAAAGGAGTTTTCCAGACAGAGAAGAAAAAGAAGATAATTCCATGAAGAGGGATCTCTATTTTAAAAAGAAAAGTAATGCAAAATAATATAGAAAAAAAGAGAAACGCTAAGACTAAACTTAAATAATAATAAATTTACCCCCATCAATATCTAAATGTGGTAGGTCTACTATGAGTATTGCCATTCTCTCCATGTTGTGCTCTTCTCCATGAGTCCCCTTGCCTATTTGAAATTTTTAGGACATATCTATAATCTTGATATTTCTAAGGTTAAAATAATAATTAATAATGGGATTTTTTTATGTGCCAAGCACTTTCTAAAATCTGAATATACATTAATTTCTTTATAAGAATCTTATGAGGCAAGTAGCACTATTACCCCCATTTTAAAGATGAGAAAATTTCAGTATAGGAAATTAGGTAACCTACCCAGGGTCATAGAACTAGGAAGTGGTGGAGCTGTAATGTGAATATAAAAATCTGACTTATTCACTACACAATACTGCCTCCTCAGTTTTAGTCACCAGTAGAAGCAACTTAAGATTCAGATGGTTATCATATGAGATAAGAAATAAAATGTGACAAACATAAAAAATTTGGAAGGCTATATAGATCAGAGTGACTTAGCTCTATCATCTCTCATTTCTCAGCCATGAGAGTTTATTCAAATTATATGTTGCCAAGCAAAAACTACTCATTCTCAAACTGCTCCATTTTTTTCTCCCTTGGAGCTTTGTTTTGTAAAATAATCTTCCCTGATTAAGATGACTATCAACTGCATTCACTTGCTAGAGATATTCAATGTCTGTTAATAGAAATATAATCATAATCATATTCATATGTCAGGCAGCAGAGCATTTCAGCTATCCCAAGCATCCTTTTATTTCTTTGAGTAAGATACATGTCTGTCATCAAGAATTAAATGGCCTAAGGCTCTGCTACTTTTATGGAGGAGTATGCTTGTGATATAAAACTTCCTGCACTCCTGTAGATTACAACTAGAGATTCACAGGGAGAAACAAACAAAATAGAGAAAAAAAAAACAAAGGAAAAAACCTAACATTCTAGGGCTCTGGAAAGTAAACAAAGCAGATGGATTGTACAGGGAAGGTGAAACTTGGAAAAAGCGACTGGCATAGAGTGCCCTGTTTTTGTAGCTTTGCCCTGAGGGCATTCACAGTTACACCAGTGGAGAAGGGTTGCTAAAACTCTAATAGTCACCATGTTTTCTGGCTAGTTGAACCAGAGGAAGGACATGCACGACTAGGGCAACCAGAGAGTAAGGGGGAATACAGTAAAGAAAAGAGTCAGTGATCAAAGCTGCTGCCCACCACAAGTGGGACAAGGTTTGAAGTTTGAGTCTAATCAAGCTAATTGCTTTTAAAAACAAAACAATACCACTCTTTGAAAAATAGAGCAGAATCCAGAGGATCCAAAACATGACATGTCCAACATCCAGGAAACTATGTGTAATTATTCTATATTCAAAGAACTAGGAAAATATGACAGTCTCAAGCAAGAAACAAATAAGTATAAGTCAACTGCAAGATGGCCCAGTTGTTGAAATTGTCAAAGATTTTACAGCAGCTATTAGAAATGTGCTCACTGAGGTAAAGGAAAATATGCCTGTAATGGATGAAAAGATAGGAAATTTTAGCTTAGAAATACAAAATAAACCTAAGAAAATTTTCGAATTAAAAAATATAATATTTAATTCAATAAAAATGAAAATAACAATCTGATTTAAAAATGAGCAAAAGACCTGAACAGATACCTTATGAAAGTAGATATACAGTTGACAAATAATTATATGAAAATATGCTCCACATTATATGTCATTAGGAAAATGCAAATAAAAATAACAATGAGGGACTTCCCTGGTGGTCCAGTGGTTAAGACTCTGCACTCCCAGTGCAGGGGGCCCGGGTTCAATCCCTGGTCAGGGAACTAGAGCCCACATGCCCCAACTGAAACATCCCACATGCTGCAACTAAAGATCCTGCACACCACAACAAAGATCCTTCGCATGGCAACGAAGATCCCACGTGCCACAACTAAAGACCCAGCACAGCCAAATAGATAAATAAATATTAAAAAAAGAAAAGAAAAGAAAACAATGATAAGATACCACTGCATGCCTATTAGAATAGCCAAAGTGCAAAACACTGACAACACGAAATCATGGTACTGTCACACATACACCACACACACAAAAGCCAAAAAATAAACTAGATGGAAAAAGTATTAAAATAATCCAAAGGCAAAAGAAAAAGAATGCCCCCCCAATAAAATAAGGAAAAAGAGAAAATAATAGACATAAATTCAGGCATATTAATAATTACATTAAATAATAATGTATCCTCCAAGATATTTATCTATTAAAAACAAAAATAACAATGGAGAAACCCAGCAGACACTAACTTAATCAAGTGATCATGGTTAATATGATAAGATATATCAGCATCATGCACCCCCTGATATGATAGACTGCAAAGGACAAATCACCTCTATAGTATTCTTTCCTAAAATGCATAACCTTAATTTAATAATCAAAACTACAGTGAGATATCAACTCACACCAGTCACAATGGCCATCATCAAAAAGTCTACAAACAATAAATGCTGGAGAGGGTGTGGAGTAAAGGGAACCCTCCTACACTGTTGGTGGGAATATAAATTGGTACAACCACTATGGAAAACAGTATGGAAGTTCCTTAAAAAAACTAAAATAGAACTACCATATGATCCTGCAATCCTACTCCTAGGCATATATCCAGAGAAAACCATAACTCAAAAAGATACATGCACCCTAGTGTTCACTGCAGCACTATTTACAATAGCAAGACATGGAAGCAACCTAAATGTCCATTGATAGAGGAATGGATAAAGAAGATGTATTACATATATACAATAGAATATTACTCAGCCATAAAAAAGAATGAAATAATGCCATTTGCAGCAACATGGATGGACCTAGTGATTATCATACTAAATGAAGTAAGTCAGACACTGGAAGACAAATGTCACATGATATCACTTATATGTGGAATCTAAAAAAAAAAAAATGATACAAATGAACTTATTTACAAAACAGATTCACAGACCTCCAAAACAAACTTATGTTTACCAAAGGGGAAAGGTCAGGGAGAGGAATAAATTAGGATTTGGGGATTAACATATACACACTACTATATATAAAATAGGTAATCAACAAGGATCTATTGTATAGCACAGGAAACTCTGCTCAATATTCTGTAATAACGTATATGGGAAAAGAATCTGAAAAAGAATGGATATATGTATATGTATAACTGAATCACTTTACTGTACACCTGAAACTAACACAATATTGTAAATCAGCTATACTTCAATATAAAATTGAAAAAAAATCAATGTTTGCCTGGAATTGTGAGTGACAGGAGGATTGGTCTGCAATAGGGCAATGGGACGCAAGGAATATTGAGTGTGATGGAAATGGTCTGTATCTAACTGTGGAGGTATTTCATGGGTGTAAACAACTGTCAAAAATGATCAAATTAGATGTAGTATATTTATATAAAGTTGACACAAATTTTTAAAAAGAACTAAGTCTATAAATGTGACATCTAAATCAATTTCTAACCAACGTTTATTTGCACACACACACACACACACACACACACACACACACACACACTGGTTAGAGCTATATATCCATACCATCATTCAATTTAATCATTCAACCAATGAGTCTTGTAATGTAGAAAGTATCAAAAAAAATCTTGATGATTTATATATTATAAAACTAGGAAGAATGGCACAATCGGAAAGGATGAGTCCTTATTAAGGCAGCATGCTGAAAGAAGGCAGCTTTTCTTGTCTTTTTCTGTTCAACATCGCAATTGTGATTACAATTATATAATGGTTTCTACCCAATTCAGATAGCTCTCTTTTATTTTACCATTCTTAATAGATTATGTTAATTCAGAACTGTATAATGTTAACAGATGGATTAGCTGAGAATAAGTAAAAAGCCACACTGTGAAATGAATTATGTACATTTTACCTAGAGTCAACTTAAGCAAACATACCAATTACTATTACAAATAATATATATATCTCTAATATTAACTAATCCTAAGAACTTATAAAACCATTAATCATTAATGTATTAAAAGAAAGTACCTGACTGTGTTCTCTTTAGTTTATTATTTTGTTTTTGTCTAGATCTTGCCTGTCAGCTATACCCACTGCTTTTTCTTTGCCCTCTGTCCACTTGCCCTGCACGTCTCTACTCTTTGGTGATGGTGGTAGGAGATGATATTATTTGGCTTTTAACTGGAAAAAGGACATTCGCCAGGTGCAGAATTACTTGGAAATACCTCCCCCATGTTGCAGATATAATAAACTCCACGATACTTCCATCTGCTTCATCAACCATCCTCCACAGCTACAGTACAGCACGATTGTATATTTAATGATTTCTTGTCTTCTTTGTGAAGACTTTGCAATAACTCTGTGATGCTCTGCCACGTGTTAATACATTGCTCTTTAAAAAGTCCTGGAAAATTATTTTTGAAATGTAAACTTACTCCATTACCCGAGTTTAAAGACCCTGAGTGTCTTTTTCTTTCTGGGTCAGAATCATAAGTATATTCATACAGTATGAGGAGCAAATTTTTCACCTCATCCTTCAGTTTTTTTCTTACTTCATATATCGCAACTCAAAGTATAAAAGAGAGGCAATAATGAAATAATGGAGTTGTTCCCCAGAGTTGAGTTCTCATCTCTGATTAGTTGACTTGACCTCTTCATATTCTTCTCTGAACTGGATAATATCTGATAATATCCAATCTTCTTGCCTCACAGTATTCATTAGGATATCAAAATGAAGAAATGAAAATATTTTGAAAATATGAGAATATTTAAAATATTATAATTTTTAATTGTATCACTTGGTGTGTTTAGCAGGGGTCACACTACCTAAAATATTAATAGGTAAAATATAGGTATTGCTCATATTTAGCTTTTCTAAAATTACTTAGGAGATAGCATCAATACTCTGCTTATTGTTGACATTATTTTTTAAATGTATACACCCTAAAATGTAACAATTTATCTCGTGTGAGTATTCTTTATATGGAAAAGAATATAACTCCTGTTTATCTCATCCACTAAAAATTGTATTAATTTTTAAAGAATCATACAAAAGAAGTGATTTTGAATAAAAATCCAGGTAGATTTGAATAAGGAGCCTGAATTATGAGAGTTGCCAATTGTGTTATTTAGCTGAGATTTCTGCCATTACAACATGAGCCAGTCCCATGAAGATCATGTCACTCTGGTGTCACTATCTTAGAGGACTGAGACAGACAGAATGATTTAAATCAATATAATTACTGAACTAGGGTTCAACGAAAGCACGTCTTGTGCCTCTCAGGACATTTTTACTCAGTGCATATTTGAGGAGGAGATGGAGTATGGTCAGCCTTGCTGACAGGCTTGCCTTAGGTTGGCCCTATAACCACTAGTTTTGTTTTGCATTTTCTTTAATTGGTTTAGGGAGGGAGAGAGGAAGGAAGGGGATAAAAACCTTTTTGTTCTTCTTGTCAACAACTGGATTAAGAAGAATTTAAGTAGGAATAATATTTTATGATTAACTTTATTCCATATGATTTTATGGATAAATATATATCTGTATACACTTATATATACAAATATATATCTGTATACACTTGAATAAAAGCCTCCCAGGAAAATCTGCATTCTACTTTCTTCTGCCTTCCACATTCTCTTCCTTTTTTCCCACCCAAATCAATGTTAATGGTAGCATCATGTGGTGGGGACAGCACTGCCCTTGACCTAGAAATGTTTGGATCTAAGTTCCAGTATTACCATTTAATAGATGTGTGATCTTGGGTAAGTCATTTATCCTGTCCAGGTGGTAGAAAAACCACGTTACGTGTGTCAATGTCAAAGATCACTTCTGGTTTTAAACAGAATTAGCTTATTGCTTTTTAATTCATCAACAAGTTGTTATGATTCTCTTCTGTGAATACTGACTTCCCTCTCTTTGTGTCAGTTAACACTCCTTATGTTAAAGTTTTTGTGTGTCTTAGGAAATACATTTAAAATACACCTGAGTGCCCAAGGAAGGCTTAACTAAAAAAAAATTTGAAAATTCAATATTCATAGGGAAAAACACTTACTACTGTCATTTAAATTGACACTAAAAATCAGTTTATTGAGATGGAAAATTTGTTGTCTTTTTCAAATATTAAATGTGAATGTATCTGATCAGTGATTTGTTATCAAAAAGCTAAGGCTCAATGGATATAATAATATCTCATAATAAATAAAACTTTAGAGACCATAATAAGTCAACAAACCCAACACATCATATATTCTAGAATCCCAACATTATCTCACAGATTAATAGTTTCTGGAATTTAGCTCAACAAGCAGATTTGTGAAGTATCAAGGAGACTTCTGATGTTCCAGGTCAAGGAACCCTCTTAAGGTAGAGATTTTCTGGGATGTGAAAGCTCTCTATGTGGCTCATTTATAGATTATAGGGCTTTTCTACAGGTTAAAGGTATGTAGTTACCCTGGTAGATGCAAAAGTAGAACATCACATATCACAGTAAAATACTCCAGGTGCCTTGTCATTGTCTCCTGGTTGCCTTTGCCCTGCTTTCCCTTTAGTTATCACTGGGATTCTAGAGCTTTTGAACTTGAAAAAAGGTTAGACAGCACACTGCTGGAGCAGTTTGTGAGCATCAGCAGATTCAGCTTGTAATTTCATTGATCTATATGGGCTCACTGTTTGCAAACCAGCTGCTGCACTGTTTCCCCACAGCTACTGATTTCAGTAGCATTGATTTTTTTCCCCCTTACATTAACATAGCATTACTTCTTTAATGGGCAATAAATGACTGGATGTAAATACAATCAGGGCAGCAACAACAAAAGGAAAATGTCAAACCCATTTTTATTTAAGGAATCCTTTCTATTAATTTTTGCCATAAAAATTATAACACAAATTATTGACAAAAGTAATGCAATTTTGATTTTAGTGCATTTTGTTTGTTTGTAGATATGTGGTGTCTGCCAAGTGGTCTTCTTTTCCTAATGCATTAGGCAAAGCAATACAATAACGGTGCTTTTATGGATATTGTAAACTTGCACCATTACCTTAGTACAACTAAATTCTATTCATGAAAGAAAGCAGAAGGCAGTACACCGGTTTCCGCTTAACTCCACAGAGATTGAAAATGAAGGTATTTTAGATTGTGTCAGATGACTAAAGGACTCCTTTAAAATATTGCTTAATTTCAATAAAAATAGAAAAAAGACTAATCTTCGATATTAAATAACTCAGTCAATATAAAGATATAACCCTTACACATCTTCCTGATGCACATTTAATGTGTGTATCTGTGTGTGTGTGTGTGTGTGCACATGCGTGTGCACAGGGTAAGCAGTATTTAGAAATTATTTCTCAGAGATCCTTTATAAGAGTTAAAATCTGTAAACGATAATTGTGGCAGAGGATATAAAAAGCATGCATTTTAAAGTTCATTATGCATAGATATGTTTTAGGTGGTGAAAGACATGAAAAGAACTTAAAAACAGGCTTTCACTTTTTGGTTGTCAATTTAGTTACTTTAAAGAAGCCAAAAAAATAAAAAAAAAAATAAAGAAGCCAACTGCCATTAAGTCCAACCAATAATTTCAATTTGGAAAAAACAAAGTCAACAATGTGTTTTATTTCATAAATTTTAGAATTTCCACTGATTTCCGTTTCTACTGAATATATACAGCCAATCTCTCACATCAAACAGTATCTATTACCAAGCCTATTGTTTTCTTTTTTGTTTGTTTGTTTTGAGATGAGCAAAAATCTTCTGGCAGCAACTTCCTTAGATGCCTTATGCCAGAACTCTAACAAATATGGTTTTGAATTTTAAAGAAAATGGTACTGAATCTAAAGTCTAAAAAAATCGCCTATTTTTAGCTATGCCTTTAAAATATCTCTATTTGCTTTCTCGATAGTTTTCCAGCAGTTTCCAAACTTCACTGAGGTTCAGGGACCATTATATTTCAAATAAGTTGAAATAACTATGTTCAGCAATAATTTTTGTTGGTATTTTGTACATCAGTTTTCTTTTTTTTTAATTCTGTGTTGTAGACAGGTGACAAAAGTATCGAACTGAAGTAAGATTCACCAGAATCAATCATAGAGATGGCAAAAATATCTACAGCAACATCTATAGTACATTCTAGTGTAACCCTTCCATTTTAATGGTTTTATTATTGTTTTATTGTTGTCACTGTTACTTACAAAAACATTTACTCATTTCTTCCACTCTATTATCTTCTTTCAAAATTATGTCATTGTCTATAATTCTCATCGGTGGTCTGAGTCATCCCCAAGCCTGAGGCCTATAAATGAATTTAGCATGAAAAGTACTTTATCCTGACGGTATTGTCCAAAATCTCACTGTCAAACAGTGAACCGCTGCTGAGTCTGTCATTTTGTCTTGGATGATTCTTCTACCCGGTCACCAAGCTACCATATCCACTTCCTGCAATACTTATCTGTTCTGCTACACGTCTTGAGCTAATAAATTTTAAAATATTTATTTACTTTTTTTGTAAATGAACTAAATTCTTCTCATTTCTCTCTTGACCACCAGAAGAAAATTAGGAGAGTGGAGCTTCTTATCTTTCAGTTCTAAAATTCCAGATTTAGGAAGGAAAGGAATACTTAGAAAAATGAAATCATTTTCAGATATTTTTTGGAGGCAAGGAGTAGATAAATCTTTTTATACAGATACTCTTAGATTCCTTTTTTAGAATTTTATATAATCCATATTTATTTATATTATCTTTAAGCAAATTCCAGCCCAAGGAGTAAGGTCATAATTTATGTGGTCCAGTAAAATGTCTAAAACTTTTCTAATGTTTCAACTACAGTAAGCTATATTGATTCTATTATTCAACTAATGTGTAAAGGTATTCAAGATCACACTGAATTCTTTCTTTTACAACTTGCTTTGTCTTTAATACTAGACAGACTTATTTCCAAACTGAAATGCCATAAATATAAAATTATACAGAATCTACCAGGCTTTCTCGATTTATTTACTTAACAAAATTACTATTTAGGGCTTCCCTGGTGTCACAGTGGTTGAGAGTCCGCCTGCCGATGCAGGGGACACGGGTTCGTGCCCCGGTCCAGGAGGATCCCACGTGTCGTGGAAAGGCTGGGCCCGTGAGCTATGGCCGCTGGGCCTGTGCGTCCGGAGCCTGTGCTCCGCAATGGGAGAGGCCACAGTGGCGAGAGGCCCGCGTACCACAAAAAACCAAACCAAAACAAAACAAAAAACCTACTATTTACCTTAAACTATTTACTGAGCACTAGCTGGAAGTAAGAAATGACCAAGTCATGTCCCCAGGCTCAGAGAGCTTACAATCCAGCAGAGATTACATAAGGATACATAATTCACCCTATTTTTGTATAAAACTTCCTAGAACTGGTAAGACACTTCTTTCACTGTCTACTGTAGCAGAGACAATGGTCTATGGTCCGCACACTGTGGATACACAGGAAGACTACATCTCCTAGGTGCACTGTAGCCGGGGATATGGCCAATAGAATGTAGATGAAAAAGATGAATTTCATTTCCAGGCATGACCCCTAAAATATCTCACATGATCCTTTTCTTTTAGGTACTGATTGAACAAATGAAGTGAATCCATCAGAGAATTCCAAGGATATCCCAGAGTGTGATGGAGCCAAGAGAAAGGAGTCTGAGTGAAGAACTTCCCAGGTGAACTTTCTGACTTACAATGGCTTGTGACAGGAGTGGAAAACAAACTTTTATTGTGTTTAGCCTTAGAGATGTCAGGTTTGTGTGTTAACTTCTCTTAATAATTCTCTATGATCACTATCTCCCTTATTGCCCCATGTTGTAATGCAAAGGCATACAAAAGCATTAGCAAGGAATGTAGGGTTTGGGGTACTCATACTAAAAGAGACTCAATTCTTGCCTTTATAAAGTAGCTTATTTCTTCTTGTGGATTTTTCTGACCATGTTTTCCTACTAGGTGATCTCAAGGGTCTCATCCTTCATTGAAAATCATATAACTGTTTCCGACTTTAATTTTGAGTGGTCTCAAAAATGAGATAATCAAGCTTAAAACTTTTAGCTACCATTTATGAAACACTTACCAAGTACCAGACAAAATCTTAATCACTTGCAAACTTCATTAAAACCCTTTAAGGTAGATACTGTCATATCCATTTTATATATGAGGAGATGGAAACTTACAGAACTGAAATAAATTACCAAGTTAGTAAATTCTAGCACAAGTATTTGACCCTAAGCCTATGAATGCTCAAACTATTAATTCTTTTAACCTAGTTAAATAGCATCTTTTATTAGAATGCCTCAAATAATAATATGTGTCAGTATACTATCTTATGATAGTCATATTGACTTCTGAGGGACCCCTTTTTCGTGAGTATGTTTTATTTTTTGACTATGTTCTTTTTTTCCATACATTCACTTTTATTTTATTTACTGTTTTCTTTATGAGGTAACACTGGTTTATAACATTATACAGGTTTCATGTGTATAGCATTATAATTCAACCTCTGTATATACTACATACAGTGTGTTCACCACCAAAAGTCTGGTTTCCATCCATCAC
The DNA here is from genome assembly GCF_964374135.1 of Grampus griseus. Classification (NCBI taxonomy): domain Eukaryota; kingdom Metazoa; phylum Chordata; class Mammalia; order Artiodactyla; family Delphinidae; genus Grampus; species Grampus griseus. Next base: position 29,433,602 of record NC_139007.1, on the reverse strand, counting down.
CATACAGTTGACCCCCTTTACTCATTTTTGCCCTCTCCCTACTCTGCTTCCCCTCTGGTAACCACCAATCTGTTCGTTGTATTTGTGTGTTTGTTTTTGTTTTGTTCTGTTTGTTCATTTGTTTTAATTTTGTTTTATAATCCACATAGGAGTGAAATCATAAGGTATTTGTCTTTCTCTGTCTGACTTATTTCACTTAGCATAGTAACCTCAAGGTCCATTCATCTGTTGCAAATGACTAGGTTTTATCTTCTTTATGGTTGAGTAGTATTCCATTATACATATGCACCACATCTTTTATATCCATTCATCTGTCAACAGGCACTTAGGTTGTTTCCATATCTTGGCAATTGTAAATAATGCTACAATAAACATAGGGGTGCATATATCTTTTTGAATAAGTGTTTTTATATTTTTCACATAAATATCCAGAAGTGGAACAGCTGGATCATATGGCAGTTCTATTGTTAGTTTTTTGAGGAATTTCCACACTGTTTTCCATAGTGGCTACACCAACTTATACTGGTGAATAAGGGTTCACCAGTGAATACACGTTCCCTTTTCTCCATATCCTCTCCAGCACTTGTTATTTCTTGTTTTGATGATACTCATTCTAAGGAGCATGAAATGATATCTCATTGTAGTTTTCATGTGCATTTCCCTAATAATTAGTGATGTTGAACATCTTCTCCTATGTCTGTTGGCCATCTGTATGTCTTCCTTGGGAAAATGTCTAGTCAGATCTTTTCCCCATTTTTAAATTGAGTTGTTTGTTTTGTTGCTGTTGAGCTGTATGAGTTCTTTATATTTTTTGGATATTTACTCCTCCCTGGATAAATGATTTGTGAATATTTTCTCCCATTCCATAGGTTGTCTTTTCGTTTTGTTGATGGTTTCCTTTGCTGTGGACAAGCTTTTGAGTTGATGTAGTTCCACTTGTTTATTCTTGTTTTTGTTCCCCTTGCCTGAGGGGACAAGGGAATATCCAGAAAGATGCTGTTAAGACCAACATCAGAGAGTGTACTGCCTATGTTTTCTTCCAGGAGTTTTACGATTTCAAGTCTTACATTCAAGTCTACAATCCATTTTGAGTTAATTTTGTGGTATAAAACATTGGTCTAATTTCATTCTTTTGCATGTAGCTGTCCAGTTTTCACAACACCATTTATTGAAGAGACTATACTTTCTCCATTGTATGTTCTTTGTTCCTTTGTCATAAATTAATTATTCATGTACATGTGGGTTTATTTCTGGGCTCTCAGTTTTGTTCCATTGATCTGTGTGTCTCTTTTTCTGCCAACACCATGCTGTTTTGATAGCTATATTACTATAGTTTTGTTCTGTTTTTGTGGTACGCAGGCCTCTCACTGTTGTGGCCTCTCCTGCTGTGGAGCACAGGCTCTAGACGTGCAGGCTCAGCGGCCATGGCCCACGGGCCCAGCCACTCCGCAGCATGTGAGATCCTCCCGGACTGGGGCACGAACCCGCGTCCCCTGCGTCGGCAGGCGGACTCCCAACCACTGCGCCACCAGGGAAGCCCTCATTACTACAGTTTTGTAGTATAATTTAAAATCAGGGATTATGATAACTCTGGCTTTGTTCTTTTTTCTCAGGATTGCTTTGGCTATTCAGGACCTTTTGTGGTTCCATACAAATGTTAGGATTTTCTGTTCTATTTGTGTGAAAAATATCATTGGAATTTTGATAGGGATTGCATTGAATCTATAGATTGCTTTACGTAGTCTGGACATTTTTAATATGTTTATTCTTCCAATCCATGAGCATAGAATATCTTTTCATTTCTTTGTGTCCTCGATTTCTTTCAACATCTTATAGTTTTCTGCATACAGATCTTTCACCTCCTTGGTTAAATTTATTCCTAGGTATCTCATTCTTTCTACTGCAATTGTAAATGAGATTGTTTTCTTAATTTCTATTTCTACTAGTTTGTTGTTAGCTTACAGAAACCCAACAGATTTTTGTATATTGATTTTGTACCCTGTAACTGTACTGTATTTTATTCTAACCTTTTTTTGGTGGAGTATTTAGGGTTTTCTATACATAAAATTATGTCATCCACAAATAGTGACAATTTTACTTCTTTCTTTCCAATTTGAATAACTTTTATTTCTTTTTCTTGCCTAACTGCTATAGCTAGGAATTCCAATTCTATGTTGAATAAGAGTAACAAAAGTTGGCATCCTTGTCTTGTCCCTGATATTAGAGGAATAGCTTTCAGTTTTTCACCATTGAGTATTATGTTAGCTATGGGTCTGTCACACATGGCCTTTATTATGTTGCTGTACATTCATTGTATACCTATTTTATTGAGCATTTTTATCATAAATGGGTGTTGAATCTTGCCAAATGCTTTTTCTACATCTATTGTGATGATATGCCTTTATGTTTCATTTTATTAATGTGTTATATCACTTTGATTGATTTGCAGATGTTGAACTATCTTTGCATTCATGGAATAAATCCCAATGGATCATGGTGTATGATTCCTTTAAAGTACTGTTGTATACAGTTTGCTAATATATTGTTAAAAAGTTTTACATCTATGTTCATCAGAGATATTGGTCTGTAATTTTCTTTTTTGTGTTGTCTTTGTCTGGTTTTGGTATAAGGGTAATGTTGATGTAATCATAAGATGAGTCAGGAAGCATTCTCGCCTCTTCAATTTTTTGGAAGAGTTTGAGAAGGATAGGCACTAAATCTTCCTTGATTGTTTGTTATAATTCAGCTTGAAAGCCATCTCATCCCGGACTTTTGTTTTTTGGCAGGTTTTTGATTACTGTTTAAATCTCCTTACTAGTGATCAGTCTATTCAGATTTTCTATTTCTTCATGATTCAGTCTTGGAAGGTTGTATGATTCTAAGAATTTATCCATTTCTTCTAGGTTATCTAATTTGTTCATAGTATCTCTTATAATTCTTTGATTTTTGTGTTATCCATTGTAATTTTTCTTCTTTTGTTTCTAATTTTATTTATCTCAATCTTCATTTTATTTATCTCAATCTTCTCTTTTTTTCTTAGTAGTCTAGCTAAAAGTTGTCAATCTTGTTTTTCTTTTCAAAGAGCTAGCTGTTAGCTTCATTGATCTTCTCTATTGTCTTTTTAGTCTCTGTTTCACTTATTTCCACTCTGGTTTTTATTATATCCTTCCTTTCACTGATTTTGGGCTTCATTTGCTCTTCTTTTTCTAGTTTCTTTCAGTATAGTGTTAGATTGTTTAGTTGAGATTTTTCCTGTTTCTTGAGGAAGACCTCTATTGTTATAACCTTCCCTCTTAGTACTAATTTTGCTGCATCCCATAGATTTTGGCATGTCATATTTTAATTCTCATTTGTCTTCTCTATTTTTTATTTCTCTTTTGACTTCTCCTTGACCGAATAGTTGTTCAGTAGCATGATGTTTAGTCTTCTCATATTTGTGATTTTTCCCAGCTTTCTTCTTATAGTTGATTTCTAGTTTCATGCCATTGTAGTTGAAAAAGATGTTTGATATTATTTCAATCTTCTTAAATTTACTGAGACTGGTGTTGTGTCCAAACATATGGTCTATCATTGAGACTGTTCCTTTTGCATTGAGAAGAATGTGTAGTCTGCTGCATTTGGATGGAGTGTTCTTCATAAATTTATTAAGTCAATCTGGTCTAATGTTTGATTTAAGACTGATGTTTCCTTATTGACTTTCTGTCTGGATGATCTATTCATTAATATAAGTGAGGTGTTAAAGTCCCTACTATTATTGTTTTGATGTTAATTTCTCTTTTAAGTCCGTTAATACTTACTTTATATATTTTGATGCTCCTATGTTAGGTGCACATATATTAATAAGTGTTATGTCTTTTTGATTGATTATTCCCTTTATCAATATATAATGTCCATCTTTGTCTCTTGTTACCTTTTTTGGCTTGAAGTCTATTTTGTTTAATATAAGTATGGCTACGCTTGTTTTCTTTTGTCTGCCATTTGCTGCGAGTATCATCTCCCGTCCCTTCTTTCTTCACTTTTAAAATGAAGATTCTATTTAAATAATTTCTAGATTTCTACCTTTAAGCTTGCTGATTCTCTCTGATTTTATATGGTCTGCACCATTTTCAATGCTTTCTATTGCATTCTTCATCTCATCTATTGATTTCTTCAGCTCTAGTATTTCTGTTTGATTCTTTCTTAGAGTTTCAACCGCTTTGGTAACATATCACTTTTGTTCATTAATTTTATTCCTGAGCTCATTGAACTGCCTTTCTGAGTTTCCTCATAGCTTGTCGAATTCCTTCATGACAGTTAATTTGAATTCTCTAAGTGTTAGATCACAGACCTGGCTTCTGGAGAATTGTATTTTTTTTTTCTTTTTGTGATACCATGTTACCATGGTTTTTCATGGTGCTTAATGATTTATTCCTCTGGTGGCTCATTTGAAATAGTGAACACATTTCTTATTTAGGTAAAACTTTTTTTTACTTTGATTCTAGTTCAACAGGTTGGTACTTAGAGGCTTTTCTTTTGTTTTTCAGTAGGTGGCACTATAGCACAGTTTTTGGTTTCTCTTACCTGAGCTGCCTCTGGCTACACTTGAGAAGTGTCACTTTCCAACGTCCACCACCTCTGCCAGAGGTGTCACTGGTGGTGCCCTTGTTGTCTCTGTTTGTGCCTCACAGTTATCTTGCTGCTACCAGGGTCACTGCTGACACGAGTATCACTGCTGGGGACAGTGAGATGGACTATGCTGCATCCAAGTTCTCCTTGGTTGTGGGCACTGCTACTACAGTGGGGTGATGGGGATAATGGGGGGGGTTCAGGATCAAAGGTGTCTCCACTGCTTCTAGAGTTGTCAGGTTTGTGGGCACCACCACCACGAGCAGGGGCCAGAGTCACAGGAGTGCCAAGGCTGGAGGGACCAGGGTCTCGGACCCTGTTGCTGCTGCTGCCCAGTTCTCTGTGGGCACAGGTGACAGAATCATAGGCTCTGCCTCCACTGTTCCTTCATTCTGCCTTCTCTGAAGTCCACCCACCTTCAGATGTATAGACATGCAAATCTCTCTGTTGTCCTGGTGTACTGGGCAGGGGAACCTTTGTTGAGTTATAGATGTCTCACTAGTTGTAGATTGAAAGAGTGAAGGAAAGGAAGCTTCTCACACCACCATGATGCTGACATCACTCTCCTTGACCATGTTCTAGATAGATGAGTTTCCCATACAGCTAAATTCCAGAAAGGTGAGATGTATTTTCTTATAATAGATTAAAAATAATCTCTTACCTAATATATATGGATATAACTTTTTATACTTAAAACATTTTTATTATAGAAAATTTTAAATATAAACAAAAGTAAAGAATATACTTGACTTCCCATACACCTATCATACAGCTTTAGCAATATTTAAATCATGGCCAATCTTGATTCATATACCCCTCATACCCTCCAGATTTATGCTTAAGCAAATCAGAAACTTCAAATTATTTCATATGTAAATGGGAGAATAGATAATATCTTTTAGATATCTCTAAAAGACAATAAAGCTTAAATACATATATACATATATATATAAAATTGTGACACTATTATCATACTTTAAAAAGATTAAAATAATTTGGGTAAGAATTCTCAAAAGAGAATTCATGTATTTGCTAAATAACATATATTGAGTATATATCATGTTCCAGGCCTACCTGAACATCTTTAAGCCTCAACCAATAAATTTTTTGTGCATGTGTGAAGAAATTTCTCTGTAGTAATAATTGGCAGAAGTGGGATTTCATGATTTCAAAGTTATCCAGTTACAGACACAAGCAAAGGATGCCCTTTAGAAAAGATAAGTCTCCTAGCTGGAATTCACTTTGAGTCTCTGAAACCTCTTACATGGTTAGGGTCTATCCCATAAATTTAAACACCTATAATTCTACATCCAAATTACATAACTATTTCTTTTTTTTTTTCTTTCTAGCAGCCTCTAAGCTGGCTGTTATTTTAAAGGTTTTTTTAAAATTTGTGTTAATTGTTGTGAATTTTATATCTGTGCCATTAAACATTTACACTTCAAATTATTATCAATAACATTCCTATTATTGCAGTTATTTACAACTTGCTTGTTTACAATCTCTGTATTATCCAGGATGCAACAGAATTAACCTACTCCAAGTTATTAAATTTTTCCTTCTTATCAATGTTAACGTTCTAGGACTGAAAACAAGGACTTAGAAGATAGCTACTACTTGCCAGGATTCAATCCTCAAGTATGTTAATAATTCCTAGAAAGTATGGTCTGGCTTATGAACTGGAAGTCAGGTTGTGATCTGCTTCTGGCACCCTGACTCTGTCTTGTGTATCATTTACTGCATATGTGCCTCACTATCCTTGTTGTTAGAAGGGGAGTAACAAGATAATAATACACATCCTTGTGTTCCACACAAAAATACTGTAAGAATTAATACTCAGAAAGAACTTCTGAGCTTAGTGAGAAAAGGCACTTTAGAATATAAACACCATTCAATTATTCTTACCACTGTGAGCTAGAAAAATGCTAGGAAGAAATAGCATGATTATTGTGGCATGCATTAAGCCAAATAAGAGAGCAGACTAGTGGGGAATCCCATCAAAGATAAAAATTACTTTGACCAATCCTTCCTTCCCTCTAGCCACTGAAAGAAATTATTTTTATAGCCATGTTTAAATGATACCCTAACTTCCTTTCATTTTGCTTAAAATCTGTGATACAGGAATTGTGCTTAAATGAAATTTCCATCAGCTTTTACATATTAAAAAAAGCAAATACATTTTAATGCACATGTTGAACATTAAATCATTTTCTGCTGCAGTTATTGCAAGTAAATAGTAATTGTAAAAGAGATTCTTTTTGATGAAACAAAATGAAAGTAGACTGCTAATGTTCACCTCAGATTTTCTCATCATTTCATTAACTGTTCAACTAGGAAAGATATTTTTATAATGATGGGCAAGAAAATCATACTCATCAATATGTATCCATATTCATATGTTGGTACACTAACTCTGGAACCTTAAGATAAGAGCACAGAAATATGTGAAATGCATATGCCCCTTCAAATGATTTGTGAGAACTATTTTATTTGTTCAACAACTGTCTCTTCATTCACAGTATTCAGACACCAAATTCATTAAGAAATATAACAAAATTTAAATAAGAATTAGTTTGCTTTTCCACAGACTTGTCTTTTCAGAAAACAGGAATTTGACAGACAAAAATTAGTGGAGTAGATTAGACTCCTTGTGTACTAGCTACAAACTTCTGTTCTACTTTTGTATCAACTGTAAACTCAAACCCTGTCCCTCCCCATTTACTCTTTGTATCTTTATAAAATATTTTTCTTTATATTCAACTCTTTTACTTTTCTACATATGGCTTGCCCCAAACCTTAAAGTAATTATGCAGTTTAAGACATTGTCAAACTGTAAAGATTCAGCCTGTTTTAAGCAAGAATAATAAAGCAGCAAAGCTTTGAAAAGACAGGGAGCTGAGAATGCTACTGCTGAGCTTGCATTGCCCCCTATGGTTGCTCTCTGACAGCTACGGAGGAAGAGAAGCAACATGCTCTGTCCTCTCGGTGTACAGCAGCATCTGGGTACTACACTTTGAGCTTCAGCTCAGTTCTGAATAAACAACTTATAGCATGAGATCATCGATCCAGATGCTAATATTTTGGAAATGTATATGCTTTATTTCAACTCTTATTAATGCAGTAAATTAACAACATTTCACCGACTTAGTCACTTTAGTACACATTGTCAACATTACACAAATTTTCAAATTATGGTAGTGAAAATTCTTTCATATAACAAACATTTTGATAGTTATTTTCAAGTATGTAGCTCTCTAAGGAAGACACTTCTTTTTTTCTGAACTCCAATTTTATGTCTTGTCAGTTTGGTACCACCTAGCACTGAGTCTCAAGTTTAAGTTGTGCACACATCTATATTTTTACTTCCAAACTAGATGGTGAGTTCAGTGAAAGCAGGGGCTGTGCCCCATGTCATTGTATACCCACACAGTGATAGCAGAGTGCTGATATCAAGAAAAGCTGCTCCACTCCCTAAAACCATACACAAAAATAAGCTCAAAATGGATTGAAGACCTAAATGTAAGGCCAGAAACTATAAAACTCTTAGAGGAAAACATAGGCAGAACACTCTATGACATAAATCACAGCAAGATCCTTTTTGACCCACCTCCTAGAGAAATGGAGATAAAAACAAAAATAAACAAATGGGACCTAATGAAACTTCAAAGCTTTTGCACAGCAAAGGCAACCATAAACAAGACCAAAAAGACAACCCTCAGAATGGGAGAAAATATTTGCAAATGAAGCAACTGACAAAGGATTAATCTCCAAAATATTTAAGCAGCTCATGCAGCTCAATAACAAACAACCCAATCCAAAAATGGGCAGAAGACCTAAATAGACATTTCTCGAAAGAAGATATACAGACTGCCAACAAACACATGAAAGAATGCTCAACATCATTAATCATTAGAGAAATGCAAATCAAAACTACAATGAGATATCATCTCACACCAGTCAGAATGGCCATCATCAAAAAATCTGGAAACAATAAATTCTGGAGAGGGTGTGGAGAAAAGGAAACACTCTTGCACTGCTGGTGGGAATGTGAATTGGTACACCCACTATGGAGAACAGTATGGAGGTTCCTTAAAAAACTACAAATAGAACTACCATATGACCCAGCAATCCCACTACTGGGCATATACTCTGAGAAAACCATAATTCAAAGAGTCATGTACCAAAATGTTCATTGCGGCTCTATTTACAATAGCCTGGAGATGGAAACAACCTAAGTGTCCATCATCGGATGAATGGATAAAGAAGATGTGGCACATATATACAATGGAATATTACTCAGCCATAAAAAGAAACGAAATTGAGCTATTTGTAATGAGGTGGATAGACCTAGAGTCTGTCATACAGAGTGAAGTAAGTCAGAAAGAGAAAGACAAATACCGTATGCTAACATATATATATTGAATTTAAGAAAAAAAAATGTCATGAAGAACCTAGGGGTAAGACAGGAATAAAGACACAGACCTACTAGAGAATGGACTTGAGGATATGGGGAGGGGGAAGGGTAAGCTGGGACGAAGTGAGAGAGAGGCATGGACATATTTACACTACCAAACGTAAAATAGGTAGCTAGTGGGAAGCAGCCACATAGCACAGGGAGATCAGCTCGGTACTTTGTGACCGCCTGGAGGGGTGGGATAGGGAGGGTGGGAGGGAGGGAGATGCAAGAGGGAAGAGATATGGGAACATATGTATAACTGATTCACTTTGTTATAAAGCAGAAACTAACACACCATTGTAAAGCAATTATACTCTAATAAAGATGTAAAAAAAAAAAAAAAAAAAAAAAAGCAGATCACAACCTTCCATGGGAGTTTGCTCCCAGTTATTCAGCTGTAATTAGGAGAAAATGGTTTGATTTACCCACAATCATCTTCTCTCATTCTCCTTGTTCTAGTTCCTAGAGAATAGACAGGACAGAGTTTCCTCTAAATTACATCCTTTGGATTTGCATTCCTGCTTGTACCAAAATAAACACCATGCTATGGGAAAATTAATTAAAAAAAGCTGCTCTATCAAGTGAAGATTATTGATATGTTTGTTTGAATTTATTTTATTACTAATTTAATTGTCTTAGGTCTAGTTCCCTAGAAACAGAGCATAAGAAAGTAAATTGGATGCACGAGTTGTACTAAGGGCATGATTTTTAGGCAAAGCTTGCAAAGGAGGGAGAAAAACAAGAGAAGAAAAAACTGAGCAAAGATGTGGTCTCAGGTAAAATCTAGCCTTGGCCTGATCCTCAACATGGGTGGAATGGGAGCCTGAAGCATAAATTGCACTGCAAAGATGCTCCTCCTTGAGACAAGAGAGCCAGCCTTTTGTTCCCCTTATTTTTGGGGCCATTAGCTGTGGCCACCCCTGGATAGTGGCAGGTGTGTAACCTGCTGGGTGAGGCAGTAACCTCAACTGAGGGCAACTCTCCAGAGAAAGGGGCAGCTGTGAGCTGTGAGTGGCCAATACTCCTTGCAAATGGGGGACAATACAAGGGCCAGTAAAGGGAATCTGGGCTGAGCATCTACAGCATCCATTTCATTGCTCTTCTTTCTTACATAAGATTTACTCCCATCCAGGCACAGATTCTCCAGGATTCTGTGGTCACAATTCTTGAGGAAACTTAGTAGCTGCTGCAGTTGGTCTTATAGCAAAAACTAGTACTCATCTCCCTCTTCTATCACCCTTTCTATATTCCTCTCTCTCTCTAGCATTTCCACTGGACTTGGTAGCTTACCTAGTGGAGTAACACAGAGCCTCATCCCTGAGGGTTGAACCCCTGTTACAAGGACATCATAAGGAAGGTCGTGGTTGCTGTACTTGCCCATTCACAGTTACAAATGAGCATGAGAGGACCTAGATACCTCCCTACCCCACCCTAGGGAATCAAATAAGTGCCAAACACGTTCTTTCCTGCTCCTAGATATCCTGACTCCCAAAGAAGACAAGGGTCAATTACTCTTGCTCTGTGTTTACTGGTCTACTGCCACTAGGTGCCCAAAACAACCAGGTAGCAGTTGTACCTTTCCATTTACTAGGAATCTTACTGTGTCGACAGGTGAAGGAGCCCATCTGGAAAGCCAGCTCCTCTAGACATACAGAGCTTAAGGTTTCAGGGTCAAGAAGCACAAATTCCCCAAGCAGGTCAATGGGAATGATAGTGAGTGGGACCACTCCTTCTTTCACCCCTTAGTTCCCAAAGCCATATGTATTAGTTTTCTAGGACAACAGTTTCTGGATGGTACAGTAGGTGATTAGATCAATCGTTCCCATGGTCATGTGCCCACTTCTCTACCTTCTTTGCAAAAAAAAAAAAAAATCTCTTAGTGTGAGATGTTATTACCCAGGACTTCATGCCAGTAAATCAAACACTCCATGAGCAACTAGAGTATGATATTGGTCAAAGTCCTATGGACAAGAAATGTGAACCCATACAAGTCAGTCCTGGTCAGGATAAAGTCTGCCTCTTTCAAGATAGAAAGAGTCCCATTAAAAAATGGCAGCCAGGGCTTCCCTGGTGGCGCAGTGGTTGAGAGTCCGCCTGCCGATGCAGGGGACATGGGTTCGTGCCCCGGTCCGGGAAGATCCCACATGCTGCAGAGCGGCTAGGCCTGTGAGCCATGGCCGCTGAGCCTGCGTGACCGGAGCCTGTGCTCCACAACAGGAGAGGCCACAACAGTGAGAGGCCTGCGTACCGCAAAAAAAAAAAAAAAAGGCAGCCAGTAGCTGACTGGTCTCCTTACAGGATGGTATCATATGACACATTCAGCACTAATCTCTGTTGTTGACAGCTCAGGCATTCAGGAGCAGCAATTGGCTAGACAGATCTTGGTGAGACAGAGAACATGTTCTTGGGCATATACATAGATTCCATCTCTGCCACCATGGGCCCTCTATTCACATGCTCATGATGCCATCATTGTCATGGTCAGGGAGAGAGGCTGACTGATGGCCAAGTCATCCTGTCCACTTGGTTATTTAGTGATTCTTCTATAAAGGTTCCACACTGGTGTACAATAAAAAGAGCTTCCTGTTTCCTTTCCGCTCCATCTACATATCTCCTTCCAGACATCTTTATTTAACCTTGATCTCACACTATTGCTCCTTCTAGATCCCTTGGCTAACCATCTAAATTATTTATCACTGTCTATGAATTGATGAATATTATTACTTCAAACCATATCTCTCTTTACACAATAACTAGGATCTCTGCCCAAAGCCCTTCCCCTGGTAGGTTTCCCTTCCTTCATCATTGTCTTTCAAAGCCACTCTTGAGTGGAAGTATAATGCATCAGCTATTCATTTTAGGGTTGCACCAACATATTGACTTATCTGTGAACCAAGCTCAGATTTTGTATTCCCCTCTGTCACCTACTCACCGGAAACCCCTATGAGGTCTGTCACAGGATGTCTTCCCATAGACGTAGACTCAGTTCTAGTATTTAGAATACTGGATATTTTGTAAGAGTCCCCTTGAGATCAACACCTATGAAAGGGAGAATAAGAAAGCAGGATTGGAAAGAAGTCAAGTTCTAAAGCAGCCTTTGCCAACTCCATGGAGATGTCTGGATAAATACCTCTCACAGATACCTAAACTCACCCTTCAGAATTAGCCTGAGTTAGGCCAAAGTGACCACACCTTTATATCTGCATTGATTGGTAAGAGACATGACCATGAGGGAGGCAGCTTTATGCAGCTGAAGCAATCCCTGGAAGATATGAGAGCTGAAGAGTATCTTTTCACAGCACCCCTGCAAGATGGGGCATTGAGCCCTCCATTGAAGAGGGTTCTGAGAAGTTCATCACAGTGTCCATCAAAAAGCCATTGGTAATGAGCTGAGGCAAGGTTGCTGACACAACAGTGATAGGTAACAGGGAGTTCTGGCTACCTTGTTTGTGTAGCTCTCAGGAGCCCTCTGGACCTGCTTAAGCTTACATATCCTGGATATGTCACTCCCATCTTATAATGGGTTGATGCTGGGTGTGCCAACCCTACCCAATCTTATGTCTTGGTAGTCTGACATAACCCAGCTCATGATGAAAAATTCTTGCTGCATGGTCACTTGAGATCCCACTGTTAGATGCTTCATCTCTAGGAGGGCCCACTAGCATGCCAGTATCTGTCTGTAGAATGGTATATAGTTCTTTGCTGCATATAGCATGTCCTTGCTCCAGAAATTCAGGAGTCGAAGTTGCAGCTCTTCTATTAGGGCTTGACAGAATCTCCATATAGCATGATTTTCTACCATAAAATGGTATTTACGGAGTAGGTATGAAGTATACATGAGGTCTTCCTGGCTATGTGGCTAGTAGCGGGCTACTTGAACAATGGCTGGACCACTTGCCAAGTCATTTTTTGCTCTAGGCCTTTTTAAAATCTAGCAGCTTCTAGGTCATATGAGGCATGGGTTATAGCAATATTCCCAATTGAAGAATATGCTGCCTGAAGAGGTCTGCCAAGAGATATGATTCTTAGTAGAAGGAGATGCCAGGTGCAATAACTTGTCCTTTATCTGGGAGGGGATGTCCTGCCATGACCTTGACCATAGGACCACTCCCCTACCAAAAAAACCAAAAACTGTACCACTAAGGCAGCTTCTGAATATTAGTAGAGTCTATCTTCCACCCTGTGTTACTTTGGAGATGTGCCTGCATGTCCTAGGCCACTGAACCCCCGCCCCTCTGAATCACGCCATTGCTAAGTATTTGTGAGGTTTATCCTCCACCCTCTGGAGCACACGTTTTACCAAGGAACCAATAATTATCGCCACTTCTGGTTCAACAATATATTGAACCAACATGATATTCTGTGGGATATCCATTCTTGATCTCATATATGATATTCTGTGGGATATCCAGATGACCCACACCCAAATGAAATATAAGACAAATTCAATATACGAAATATATTATGCGACATTTAACACAGCTCCAAGGACAGTAAGTGTATATTGTCTGTCCCAAGTCAGTGTTAACTGCTTCTGATCTTCTTTTATATGCATGGAAAAGAATGTATGCCAAATCTCAATAGCCACATATCCAAAACTGTGTTAATCTGCTCAACTAAAGATATCGTATCTGACATAGCTGTCACAATTGGGATTGCCACTGGTTAACTTTATGGTTAATTCACTGTCATCTTTTATGATACATCTGATTTTACATGGATCAGACAGATGAATTAAATTAACATATAATGGTACCACAATCCTTACAACTTTAAGGCTTTGAGAATAGATCTAATCTCTTCCATTTCCCTGTGGATACAATATTATTTTTGATTATTTATATTGGCTGAGATGGGGTTAGTGGGGCAGTTTCATGGACTTTCACTTTCACTGAAGTTGTTCCTACTAAACTACTCACAGAACTATAAGAGAGTTCTGCCAACTGCTAAGTATGTCCATTATGATTATATGATTATATACATCCTAGGCTGAGATTAAGCTTTACTCTTGAGTTCTGTGACTCATAATTAAGTCCTATGCTTGGTCTTCAATCTGTCTGCCCTCCAGCTGCAAGAGTTGAAGTTCTTTTAAAAGCTGCCAAAGAGGTTCTCTCACTCTCATACTTGGCTTTAAATTAGTGACTGATTGCCTTGGGCCTGTTATTTCATCTCTTCAAAGCACCAGTGGTATTCAGAAATAGCCTCCCAATTCCACAGTCTTTATAATTTATATTTCTCTTGTACCTTTGAAATGCCAGAGATATTGCATAAGCCAGTTCATCTCCTTCTTCCCATATCCTATCCCAGTTGACCTCAGTGACAGCTGTAGCAATTGCACTGTGTTACATGCCAGAGCTATGCAAACTCCATCTACCTACCACCAGTGATGAGGTATTTGTTACAAGCCAGACTTCATGATTCTAACTCCAGAATCTCATTCTTAGAGTCTGCTTCCTTAGACCACCTTTGGCACCATCTTTGGTCAGTTTCCTTGATAACAGAGCCCAATCCAGAGTTTCAGATGGAAGAGGAAGATCTCTTCAAGAATAGTTATAAGATGCTGGGCATATACTCAGAGAAAACCATAATTCAAAAAGACACATGCACCCCAATGTTCATTGCAGCACTATTTACAATAGCCAGGTCATGGAAGCAACCTAAATGCCCATCAACAGAAGAATGGATAAAGAAGATATGGTACATATATACAATGGACTATTACTCAGCCATAAAAAGGAACGAAACTGGGTCATTTGTAGAGACGTGGATGCATCTAGAGACTGTCATACAGAGTGAAGTAAGTCAGAAAGAGAAAAACAAACATCACATATTAACGCATATATGTGGAACCTAGAAAATGGTACAGATGAGCCAGTTTGCAGAGCAGAAATTGAGACACTGAAGTAGAGAAAAAAACTATGGACACCAAGGGGGGAAAGCGTCGGGGGGAGTGGTGGTGTGATTAATTGGGAGATTGTGATTGACATGTATACACTGATGTGTATAAAACGGATGACTAATAAGAACCTGCTGTATAAAAAAATAAATAATATTAAATGAAAAAACAAAAAAGGAATAGGTATAAGGGTGGGAGTGAAGCAGTAAAAGGAAGGAGAAAGAGCTCATCAGGAATGTGGTCTCAGCATTGGCATCAGTAATATTTTTTGGATATGTCTATTCAGACAAGGAAAACAAAAGCAAAAGTAAACAAATGGGACTACATCAAACTTTTTTAAAAAGCTTTTGCACAGCAAAGGAACTTCTAAACAAAATGAAAAGGCCACCTACTGAATAGGAGAAGGTATTTTCAAACGATATATCCAATAAAGGGTTACTATCCAAAATATCACACTTATCAGAATAAATATCATCCAAAAGACAACAAATAACAAGTGTTGGTAAGGATGTGGAGAAAGGTAACCCTTTATACACTAGATGAGAATATAAAGCAGTGCAGCCACTATGGAAAGCAGTATGGATATTCCTCAAAAAAATTAAAAATAGAACTACCATATGATCCAGCACTTTCACTTCTGGGTATTTATCCGAAGAAAACAAAAACACCAATTTGAAAAGATATGTGCACCGCTATGTTCATTGCAGCATTATTTATAATAGCCGAGATATGGTAACAGTCTAACTGTTCATCAATAGAAAAATGGATAAAGAAGATATGGTATATACATGTATATATAAAGTAATATTAGCCATAAAAAGATAATGAAATCTTGCCATTTCCAACAACATGGATGGACCTAGAAGTGAAATTAGCGATTATGTGAAATAAGCCAGACAGAGAAAGACAAATGCTGTATGATCTCACTTACTGTGGAATCCTAAAAAAAAACCAAAAAAACAAATGAATAAACATAGCAAAACAGAAACAGAGTTATAGATACAGAGAACAAACAGTTGTCAGAAGGGAGGGAAGTGGGGGAGGAAAGAAATAGGTGAGGGAGATTAAGAGGTACAAACTTCCAGTTGTAAAATAAATGAGTCAAGAATATGAAATGTACAGTGTGGGGAATATAGTCAATAAGTATGTAATACCTTTGTATGGTGACAGATCGTAACTAGGCTTATTGTGATGATCATTTTGAAATGTATAGAAATATTGAATCACTATGTTATGCAAAAGGAACTAACATAGTGCTGTAGATCAATTATACTTCAAAAACAGACAAACAAACTCAGAAGAAGAAACCAGACTTGTTACCAGAGAGGGCATGAGGGAGGGAGAATTGGACGAATGCAGCCAAAAGGTACAAACTTCCAGTTATAAGATAAATAAGTTCTAGGGATGTAATGTACAAATGATAAATATAATTAACACTGCTGTGAGTCATATATGAAAGTTTTCAAGAGAGCAACTCCTAAGAGTTCTCATCACCAGGAAATTGTTTTTCTATTTTTTTAAATTTTGTATCTATATGAGATGATAGATGTTCACTAAACTTATGACAATCATGTCATGATGTATGTAAGTAAAATCATTATGCTGTATACCTTAAATGTATACAGTGCTGCATGTCAATTATATCTCAATAAAACTGAAAGAAAAAAAAAAAAGAATGTGGTCTCAGGTAAAGTCTAGCCTTGGGCTGATACAGGCAGATTGCAAGGAGTCTGAAATATAAATCTCACCACAGTGTTGTCTCCCTTTGAGTCAATGAAGCTAGACTTCTGTACTCCTGTATCAGTCAGACATAGTCTAAATGCCATTCCTGAAGTGGGGTAAGGAGTGTCACAGCCCACTGGCTAGACTGCTTCCATCAGCCAAGGGCATTTTGTAATAGGGAAGAACAAATCTGACTCCATATTGGATCTGTTTCTTTTACTTTAACCTTTGTATTCTATTGCTTTTGCTATAAGTTAATCACTAAAGGGATGTTGCCTATAGCTTAAAGTATACATAATGGCCCATCTCCAGGAACCTTGCCTCCCAGGCCTGAGCTGTAAGTTAAAATAACTTTGTTTAGCTCACAGAAAACATCCTGACCAGGCCCATCTGTGAATGGCTGCAGGAAAGAAGAAATTAACACATCCCCTTTGGAGTTTGGCCAGAATCAGGAAATATTTGCAACAACTTACTGCCTTTTTTTCCCCTTTACCTCCTTATCTCTCCCTCTATTCTATGAAAGAAACTAGCACCCAAACCCAGGTGAGAAGGTTCTTTTAGACACTAGCCCACCATCTTCTCGGTCTTCAGGCTTTTTAAATAAATTTACTATTCCTTGCCCCAACAACTCATCTCTTGATTTATTGGTCTGTCGTGCAGCAGGCAGTATGAGCTAGGACTAGATAACAATTTCTCAGGGTACAGGAGGTAGGGGATGGGGGCTAATCAAAGATTCATGAAGAAGTTTCATAAGATCACACTGAGGAATCAGAATATTTGCTTGGAGTAACTTATAAGATAACATCAAACTGAGGGCTAGAAGTTGGCATCACATAGCACTCAGCTGGAGAGGACATTCAGAACAAATTCATTCGGCTGCCAGCACAGCTCCCTTCTTGTCTCCTTCAGGAGTTGCTGCCAGCCAGCAGCAGCTCAAACTCTATCCGAGTCTAGGTGAGGAACTTATAAGGTAACCAATTCAGAAAGTCAGTGCTTAAAAAATTAATTATAACATTACTGGCTTCATCCTGATGACAGATAAAGAAGAGCTTCTCTTGAATCTATCAATAAATTGTTAGTATCTAAAAAACCAAAATTCTATCTAAAATATATCCTAAAAAGCAAAAATCACAATTCTATCCACAGAGTAAAGAGCAATAATCACATTTCTACCCACACGGCAATTCAACTACTGAATCTGTTCTTCACAAAACTGAAGTCAAGAAAGCAAGTTTCCTGTATATATATAAAGTAGGATATAGAGTATCCTACTCTAGATCAGCACAGCCATTTAGCATTCCTTTGGCATGACCAAAAAAAAAAATCAATGGCTCCCATTAGCCAATCCATTCCTAACAAGGACATTAAATATTTTCATCTCCTCCCTCCCCATTAAAACTTAAAGAAAAAATGTCTCATATTATAATGATTTTAGTCTGTGCCTTCCCTATAAAATTCCACTGACATGATGAAAAATAGAAAAGCAAATTTTAAAAAAGAACTTAACATTGCTAAAATGCAGAAGCCATCAACGATCAAGAAACATTAATTTTTTTCCAGAAGTTGTGAAGAAGAATGACTAGACTAAAGGAAAGGTTGATCGACGTTCATTACCCTGTTATTCAACATTAGAAAGGAAAAGAACTCAGCCTATTAAGTGAGTGCTTAGCTTTCTCCAACAGGATGCAGGAAATACCCAAGTTTCACACAGCAGGGTATAAAGCAAAGACCTTTAGATTAAGTCTGTCTCCCAGAAGGACTGGTCACTGCTTTTTTTTTTTTTTTACTACAGCTGGTGGGCAGCCTGTACTAAGTGAAGTTTGTATTTTACTATGGTGTTCTTCAACAAAGACAGTGAGTAAAAGAGGGGATAGGGGTTTGCAACATCTCTAACTTTAAACCATCTCAACAAGTCCAAAATGAAAAAAAAAAGACTAAGTTGAACTGTGAACTCCTATAACACACTAACCATCATTATTGCCCTCTTTTCTTCTTTCCTACTGGCAACTGCAGCTTTGAACTTTGTTGCGCAGCCCTAAGTTCCTGCCAATAGGAATTGGAGAAGAGAGTGCCAGTAAGGAGCAAATCGAAGGATTTGGAAACTCAGCTAAAGGTCACAGGAAAGTGAGTCCCAGTTTTCTACCCCAGGCTTCACAGGGGTCAGAGAGTCTTAGAATATTTCAGAGTTAAAGCTGCTTCACTGGATCCTTGAGCTGCCTACTGATGGATCTCACCTACTGGACTGTCCTCTATGGTGAACTCCCCCGCCCATCAAAGTCCACTCACTATACCAGCACAGAGTCCACCACCAATATCGGAGCAATGTTTATAAAATAGTAACATAGACATTTCTTGAAGACTATCAATAAACAATCATTCAAATAAGGAATACTGAGGAGTTGTTAAAAGAGATGAGTTAGAGCCAAATTAACTAAGATAAAAAAATTGCCAAGACATTAAGGAAAAAAATAGGTATGAAAGAGTCTTTACAGCATGGTTACATTTTTATTTGAAAATTTTAAGCATGTTTAAGTACATGCAATGTATTATATGGACATAGAACATAATGCAAGCATAGAATAATAGCTGAAATAAAATGTAACAAAATGTGCATTGTGATTGCATATGAGTATTAATATTATAGGCAATATTTTTACTTTTTATATTTTTATTGTTTAAATATTTACTTTTTAATCAGAAAAAAATCAGTACAGATTTTTCCATTTATGGTGGTAGCTTATCATATGGAACTGATAAAGTTTGATAGTCTATGGCTGTGCATGTGTATCCTCTCTTGAATATGTGTTCTTTTTCTTTTATCTTAACAATATCTTATGTAGAAGTTGAGAATCCAATAGAAAGAAATTCTGACCACTAGGCAAGACAGAAAATCTTGCTTCACTCTTGAAAGAAATGGCTCCCCATTCAGGCTATATATTGGTATAGCTCTGGCAAAAGTACAACATTAAAGGACAACTTTAGCGTTATGGTCCTACTTCTTTTATGTGACTGTGTTAACAGCAATTTACATCTGTGAAATTTGGTTATTTGGTTATTTCCATAGCATAACCTTCAGACATCTATTTCTGGTAATAGTGGATTAAGTAACTCCTCCTAACACTCCTGCTAAATACACTAGAAAACCTGAATAAACATCAGAAAAAGTAGATAAATATTATTTGAATGTATTAGAAAGCAAACAAGGGATTGAAGGCCAAGAATGGGGAGAAGCTGAAACCTAGACAGGTAAGCCTGGCAATTAGGGCCACTTTTCTCCTAGGGACATCTGCTGTTTCTGAAAATTTGGTTAGGAGTCAGAGTCAACTACAAGTAGCTCTCTCAGGGACTGATGCCCAACTTTAAATCATCTTGATCCTTGAGCTTGGGTTAAGATTATCCCAGATTGCTAGTTTTTCTGACTGCCTGACAGAAGCAAAAGTAAATCCTCCCTGTAGAAAGACAGTCTTATCCTGAGCTTCAGGAAACTTTTATAAATTTTCATCTGAGATTATTTTCATTTTGCCTGATGGGCATTTGGTATTTTTTGTAATATGAATCTGCTGATGATGAAGGCCTGCTTGATTAAAAATAACTTCATTTCATTTTTATTATGGAAGGATATTTTTTCCCTTGGAATAGAATTCTAGGCTGTTAGTAATTTTCTCTCAGTGTCTTAAAGATATAATCCCTGTCTCTTTGTTTCCATTGTTTCCATTGTTTATAATGCAGTATCACCAATGCTCAAAATTCAAGGTAGCTTGAACTCCAAAAGCCATCCCAGTATTCTCAGTAAGTCAATAATAAACGGACTAGGTAGACTTCTACAATAGGTCTCCATTCAATATCTCCACTTCCCTAACATCCACTCACTCATCAGTCCACTGCAGTGTGGTTTCTATCCCCAATACTATTCTGGAATTATTCTCATTAAAAACAATAGTATCTGTCTTACATGCCAAAGAACATTCAGTAATATTATTGTTCCTCAGAAGCATTGCCCACAGTCAGTAACATTTTCTTTTATGCTAGATTCTCGTACAAACACACTCTCTTGGTTCTCTTCATCTCTGGGCATTTCTTCTTCCTCAGCTTTTCAAACTCCTCTTCCCTTTACAGCCTATATTTTGGCCATATTGACAAGTCTTTTGCTTCCTCAATGCCACACAATCTTCTGGCTCCTTGTGCTAGTATCTCTCTGCCTAAAAAAGCCACTCCTCCTATCCTGGCAAATTTTTTGTCACGTTAAGTATTTTCATCTTGGTTCTCAATTTAAATTTCCTCTGGAAAAAATTTTTTTCTATATTCCCAACACTAGGTTAGGAGCTCCCATTTTTTGCTACCAAGCATTGGTTGTAGTACTTGTATTTACCATTGATTATTTGTTTAATTATATTATTTCTTGCTAGGATATCAGCTCTAAGAGGATAAGGCCATCTACTTGTTCACTACTGAGTCTCCAAAGTCCAACACATTGCTAGCCTCTATAAGGTGATGAATAAATATTTACTGAGTGAATAAATCTGCTCTGGTCTTTCCATGTCTCCATGTACCATGGCAGTTCCCCTAATCAGCTTTCATTACTGAATTTCTACAAAGGCCTCCAAACATATGTCCATAGCTTTCTCCGGCTCACTTATATCCTAACCTACACATTGCTTTCAGATTAATGCACTCCATTTGGCCTTTAAATATGAGTAAATATTATTATCCCCCTTCCCTTTCTACCAGTCCTGGGCAATCTCATCTATCTATTCATACACACACACACACACACACACACACACACACACACACAAACACGGACACCTTCAAATGTAATATGTTACAGTCACATATTTATTAAATATTGAGGTACTCACAGGCTTGAAGATAACATGTGGTTACTTAGAAAAATGGATGATACTGAGTTAAATTGTGGAAAACATCTTATAGTTACCTATTTGTAACATAAATGTGCATTTGTTATAATTTCAACATTTGTTACATAAACAAATTATAAGATAATGCCCACAACATAACTTATTATCTTCCATATTTCTAAGTGCTCACCTGTCATCTTCAAAGCCAGGAGTCTCAATTTCCTCATTATTAAAATATGAGTAATGATATCACTTTCCATCATTTTAGTCCCTTTCTTTCCTTTCTATTTAAATATTCCACAGACAATCTTGGTTACTCTGTCAAACACAAAATTCGTTAACTCGATCACATCACCAAACTTTCACCCTGTTTTTTATAAATTGCATCATTGTTATGGAGTAAATTGTGTTCCTCCTCCCAGACTCTTAGGCTGAAGCCCTAACCCCCATTGTGACTGTATTTGGAAACAGAGCCTTTAAAGAGGTTATTAAGGTTAAATGAGGTCATAAGGGTGGAGATCTAATCCATAGGAATTTATAAGAACAGGCGTCTTTATAAGAAGAGGAAGAGACACAAGGGATGCACACGCCCAGAGAAAAGACGATGTGAGGACGCAGTGAGAAGCCAGCTGTCTGCAAGCCAAGGAGAGAGGCCTCAGGAGAAATCAACCTTGCTGGTATCTTGATCTCTACTTCCAGGCTCCAGAACTCTAAGGAAATAAATTACTGTTATCTAAACCACCCAGTATGTGGTATTTTGTTATGGTACTTTTAGTAGACTAATGCAATCAATCGCTATGTCACCAAGTCAAACCATCTCATATAATCCGGGAAAGGTCCTTCTCCCTTTACCTTGGTATACAGATTTATTTAAGATTCTTATCAATATCTTCCTTCTAAATATGGCTTGATTTTGCATTTTTGTCTGTATCCCCACTTTATCTACATAGGTCCAAATTTCTTCATCTGCCTGAACTATAGCCCACTCCTAACTGTTCTCTTTCACCTCCAGTGTTGGTGCCCTTTATTCTGTACTCTACCTGCTACCTAGATCACCTTTCTACAGGACGACAAAGGTGGTTGACTTACTTCCCTCTCTTGAGCCTCTAATCTCCATGAGCTACAGGACAAGGGACAAATGCCTTATTTTGGAATATGTGGTCCTTTGAAATTGGACCCAACTGAACTGTGTAGTCTTTCTCCATTACTATTTCTGCAGACTCCAGCCACATGAAAAAGGTCATAGCCTAGCCAGCCTTCCTATATTGGACTCCAATGTTTGCTTATTTTTCTCTTGACTCAGTGAAGCATTTCCAACATACCTGAACAGAAAAGGCTGTTCACTTCACTATGTGGTCATCACTGTTTATTCTTTTATAAATACCTCTGTTATACATTCATAGAATGCAGTGAGTACATTTACATGGCTATCTCACTAAACTATGAATCTTTGAGAACAAGAACAGTATGTAATTCATAATCATATTTTGTGTATTTAGCATTTGGGCCTGACCATAGTATTTGACAAAGAAGTGTTTCACAAATTAATATATAAAATATTAATTAATGGTATTAAACCATAACTCATTTTTTTGAGTTCAAAAGTCTTTAAAAGGGGGAAGGGTAAGCTGTGACAAAGTGAGAGAGTGGCATGGACATATATACACTAGCAAATGTAAAATAGATAGCTAGTAGGAAGCAGCTGCATATCACAGGGAGATGAGCTCGGTGCTTTGTGACCACCTAGAGGGGTGGGATAGGGAGGGTGGGAGGGAGGGAGATGCAAGAGGGAAGAGATATGGGAACATATGTATATGTATAACTCATTCACTTTGTTATAAAGCAGAAACTAACACACCATTGTAAAGTACTTATACTCCAATAAAGATGTAAAAAAAATAAAAATAAATAATAAAAAATTAAAACAAAACAAACAAACAAAAAAAAGTCTTTAAAAAAATTCTATTGGTATGGAATGAAGATTGGGCTTCTCATTCGAGTATTCAAGACACGCTCCAGTGGACAAGAACTATGTTTTTCTATCTTTATGCCTCTGTTTACAGTGTTCCCACAGTTCAAATATTACCTCCCACAAGCTAGAAATAACTACATTTTTTAAACATCTTTATTGGAGAATAATTGCTTTACAATGGTGTGTTAGCTTCTGCTGTATAACAAAGTGAATCAGCTATACATATACATATATCCCCATATCTCCTCCTTCTTGTTTCTCCCTCCCACACTCCCTATCCCACCCCTCTAGGTGGACACAAAGCACCGAGCTGACCTCCCTGTTACTATGCAGCTGCTTCCCACTAGCTATCTGTTTTACATTTGGTAGTGTATATATGTCCATGCCACTCTCTCACTTCATCCCAGCTTACCCTTCCCCCTCCCTGTGTCCTCAAGTCCATTCTCTACATCTGTCTTTACTCCTGTCCTGCCCCTAGGTTCGTCAGAACCACTTTTTTTTTTTTTAGATTCCACATATATTTGTTAGCATATGGTATTTTTCTCTTTCTGACATACTACACTCTGAAAGACAGTCTCTAGGTCTATCCACCTCACTACAAATAAGTCAATTTCATTTCTTTTTATGACTGAGTAATACTCCATTGTATATATGTGCAAATCTTCATTTTTTTTTTTTGAGGCTTCTTCCATAGATTTTATTTATTTATTTATTTTTAACATCTTTATTGGAGTATAATTGCTTTACAATGGTGTGTTAGTTTCTGCTTTATAACAAAGTGAATCAGCTATACATATACATATATATTCCCATATCTCTTCCCTCTTGCATCTACCCCCCTTCCACCCTCCCGATCCCACCCCTCTATGTGGTCAAAAACCACCGAGTTGATCTCCCTGTGCTATGTGCCACATCTTCTTTATCCATTCAGCTGTCCATGGACACTTACGTTGCTTCCATGTCCTGGCTATTGTAAACAGTGCTGCAATGAACACTGTGGTACATGACTCTTTTTGAATTATGGTTTTCTCAGGGTATGTGCCCAGTAGTGGGATTGCTGGGTCATATGGTAGTTCTACTTTTAGGTTTTGAGGAACCTCCATACTGTTCTCCAGAAGTGGCTGTATCAATTTATATTCCCACCAACAGTGCAAGAGGGTTCCCTTTTCTCCACACCCTCCCCAGCATTTATTGTTTGTAGATTTTTTGATGATGACCATTCTAACCAGTGTGAGGTGATATCTCATTGTAGTTTTCATTTGCATTTCTCTAATGATTAGTGATGTTGAACATCCTTTCATGTGTTTGTTGGCAGTCTGTATACCTTCTTTGGAGAAATGTTTATTTAGGTCTTCTTCCCATTTTTGGATTGGATTGTTTGTTTTCTTGATATCGACCTGCATGAGCTACTTGTATATTTTGGAGATTAATCCTTTGTCAGTTGCTTCATTTGCAAATATTTTCCCCATTCTCAGGGTTGTCTTTTGATCTTGTTTATTGTTTCCTTTGCTGTGCAAAAGCTTTTAAGTTTCATTAGGTCCCATTTGTTTATTTTTGTTTTTATTTCCATTTCTTTAAGAGGTGGGTCAAAAAGGAACTTACTGTGATTTATGTCATGGAGTGTTCTGCCTATGTTTTCCTCTAAGAGTTTTATAGTGTCTGGCCTTACATTTAGGTCTTTAATCCATTTTGAGTTTATTTTTGTGTATGGTGTTAAGGAGTGTTCTAATTTCATTCTTTTACATGTAGCTGTCCAGTTTGCCTGGCACCACTTATTGAAGAGGCTGTCTTTTCTCCATTGTATATTCTTGCCTCCTTAATCAAAGATAAGTTGACCATATTGTGTGGGTTTATCTCTGGGCTTTCTATCCTGTTCCACTGATCTACCTTTCTGGTTTGGTGCCAGTACCATACTGTCTTGATTACTGTAGCTTTGTAGTATAGTCTGAAGTCCCAGCAGCCTGATTCCTCCAGCTCCGTTTTTCTTTCTCAAGATTGCTTTGGCTATTCGAGGTCTTTTGTGTTTCCATAAAACTTGTGAAATTTTTTGTTCTAGTTCTGTGAAAAATGCCATTGGTAGTTTGATAGGGATTGCATTGAATCTGTAGATTGCTTTGGGTAGTATCGTCATTTTCACAATGTTGATTCTTCCAATCCAAGAACATGGTATATCTCTCCATCTGTTTGTATCATCTTTAATTTCTTTCATCAGTGTCTTATGGTTTTTTGCATACAGGCCTTTTGTCTCTTTAGGTAGGTTTATTCCTAGGTATTTTATTCTTTATGTTGCAATGGTAAATGGGAGTGGTTCCTTAATTTCTCTTTCAGATTTTTCATCATTAGTGTTTAGGAAAGCAAGAGATTTCTGTGCATTAATTTTGTATCCTGCTACTTTACCAAATTCACTCATTAGCTCTAGTAGTTTTCTGGTAGCATCTTTAGGATACTCTATGTATAGTATCATGTCATCTGCAAACAGTGACAGTTTTACTTCTTCTTTTCAGATTTGGATTCCTTTTAATTCTTTTTCTTCTCTGATCTGTGTGGCTAAAACTTCCAAAACTATGTTGAATAATAGTGGTTAGAGTGGAAAACCTTGTCTTGTACCTGATCTTAGTGGAAATGGCTTCAGTTTTTCACCATTGAGAAGGATGTTGGCTGTGCGTTTGTTGTGTATGGCCTTTATTATATTGAGGTAAGCTCCCTCTATGTCTACTTTCTGGAGGGTTTTTATCATAAACTGGTGTTGAATTTTGTCGAAAGCTTTTTCTGCATCTATTGAGATGATCATATGGTTTTTCTCCTTCAAATTTTTAATATGGTTTATCACATTGATTGATCTGTGTATATTGAAGAATCCTTGCATTCCTGGGATAAACCCCATTTGATCGTGGTGTATGATCCTTTTAATGTGCTGTTGGATTCTGTTTGCTAGTATTTTGTTGAGGATTTTTGCATCTATGTTCATCAGTGATATTGGCCTGTAGTTTTCTTTTTTTGTGGCATCTTTGTCTGGTTTTGGTATCAGGGTGATGGTGGTCTCATAGAATGAGTTAGGGAGTGTTCCTCCCTCTGCTATATTTTGGGAGAGTTTGAGGATAGTTGTTAACTCTTCTCTAAAAGTTTGATAGAATTCGCATGTGAAGCCATCTGGTCTTGGGCTTTTGTTTGTTGGAAGATTTTTAATCACAGTTTCAATTTCAGTGCTTGTGATTGGTCTGTTCATATTTTCTATTTCTTCCTGATTCAGTCTTGGCAGTTGTGCATTTCTAAGAATTTGTCCATTTCTTCCAGGCTGTCCATTTAATTGGCATATAGTTGCTTGTAGTAATCTCTCATGGACCTTTGTATTTCTGCAGTGTCAGTTGTTACTTCTCCTTTTTCATTTCCAATTCTATTGATTTGGGACTTCTCCCTTTTTTTCTTGATGAGTCTGGCTAATGGTTTATCAAGTTTGTTTATCTTCCCAAAGAACCAGCTTTTAGTTTTACTGACCTTTGCTATCATTTCCTTCATTTCTTTTTCCTTTATTTCTGATCTTATCTTTATGACTTCTTTCCTTCTGCTAACTTTGGGGTTTTTTTGTTCTTTCTCTAATTGCTTTACGTGGAAGGTTAGGTTGTTTATTTGAGATGTTTCTTGTTTCTTGAGGTAGGATTATATTGCTATAAACTTCCCTCTTAGAACTGCTTTTGCTGTATCCCATATGTTTTGAGCTGCCATGTTTTCATTGTCATTTATTTCTAGGTATTTTTGATTTCCCCTTTGATTTCTTGAGTGATATCTTGGTTAATTAGTAGTGTATTGTTTATTCTCCATGTGTTTGAATGTTTTACAGATTTTTTTCCTGTAATTCATATCTAGTCTCATAGCTTTGTGGTCAGAAAAGATACTTGATATGATTTCAATTTTCTTAAATTTACTGAGGCTTGATTTGTGACCCAAGATATGATCTATCCCGGAGAAAGTTCCATGGGCACTTGGGAAGAAAGTGTATTCTGTTGTTTTTGGATGGAATGTCCTATATTTATCAATTAAGTCCATCTTATTTAATGTATCAGTTAAAGTTTGTGTTTCCTTATTTAATTTCATTTTCAATGATGTGTCCATTGGTGAAACTGGGGTGTTAAAGTCACCTACTGTTATTGTGTTCCTGTCGATTTCCCCTTTTCTGGCTGTTACCATTTGCCTTATGTATTGAGGTGCTCCTATCTTGGGTGCATAAATATTTACAATTGTTATATCTTCTTCTTGGATTGATCCCTTGATGATTATGTAGTGTCCTTCCTTGTCTCTTGTAATAGTCTTTGTTTTAAAGTCTGTTTTGTCTGATATGAGAAGTGCTACTCCAGCTTTCTTCTGATTTCCATTTGCACGGAATACCTTTTTCCATCCCCTCACTTTCAGTCTGTATGTGTCCCTAGGTCTGAAGTGGGTCTCTTGTAGACGGCATATGTACAGGTCTTCTTTTTGTATCCATTCAGCCAGTCTATGTCTTTGGTGAGAGCATTTAATCCATTTATATTTAAGGTAGTTATTGACATGTATGTTCCTATTGCCATTTCCTTGATTGTTTTGGGTTTTTTATTGTAAGTCTTTTCCTTGTGTTTCCTGCCTAGAGAAGTTCCTTTAGCATTTGTTGTAGAGCTGGGTTGGGGGTGCTGAATTCCCTTAGCTTTTGCTTGTCTCTAGAGGTTTTAATTTCTCCATCGAATATGAATGAGATCCTTGCTGGGTAGAGTAATCTTGGTTGTAGGTTTTTCCCTTTCATCACTTTAAATATATCCTGCCACTCCCTGTGGCTTGCAGAGTTTCTGCTGAAAGATCAGCTGTTTACCTTATGGGGATTCCTTTGTATGTTAATTGTTGCTTTTCCCTTGCTGCTTTTAGTATTTTTTTCTTTGTATTTAATTTTTGATAGTTTGATAAATATTTGTTTTGGCATGTTTCTCCTTGGATTTATCCTGTATGGGACTCTCTGAGCTTCCTGGACTTGATTGACTATACTCATACCCATATTAGGGAAGTTTTCAACTATAATCTCTTGAAATATTTTATCAGTCCTGTTTTTTTTTTTCTCTTCTTCTTCTGGGACCCCTATAATTCGAATGTTGGTGTGTTTAATGTTCTCCCAGAGGTCTCCTAGATTGTCCTCAATTCTTTTCATTCTTTTTTCTTTATTCTGCTCTGTGGTTGCTATTTCCTCTATTTTATCTTCCAGGTCACTTATCTGTTCCTCTGCATCAGTTATTCTGCTATTGATTCCTTCTAGAGAATTTTTAATTTCACTTATTGTGTGGTTCATGATTGTTTGTTTGCTCTTTAGTTCTTCTAGGTCCTTGTTAAATGTTTCTTGTATTTTCTCCATTCTATTTCCAAGATTTTGGATCATCTTTACTATGATTACTTAGAATTCTTTTTCAGCTAGACTGCCTATTTCCTCCTCATTTGTTTGGTCTGGTGGGTTTTTGCCTTGCTCCTTCATCTGCTATGTATTTCTCTGTCTTCTCATTTTGTTTAACTTACTGTGTTTGGGGTCTCCATTTCGCAGGCTGCAGGTTCGTAGTTCCCGCTGTTTTTGGTGTCTGCTCCTGGGGGTAAGGTTGGTTCATTGGATTGTGTAGGCTCCCTGGTGGAGGGGACTGGTGCCTGTGTTCTGGTGGATGAGGCTGTATCTTGTCTTCCTGGTGGGCAGGACCCCATCCGGTGGTGTGTATTGGGGTGTCTGTGACCTTATTATGATTTGAGGCAGCGTTTCTGCTAATGGGTGAGGTTGTGTTCCTGTCTTGCTAGTTATTTGGCATAGGGTATCCAGCACTGTAGCTTGCTGGTCGTTGAGTGGAGCTGGGTCTTGGCATTGAGATGGAGATGTCTGCGACAGCTTTCACCGTTTGATATTATGTGGAGCCAGGAGGTCTCTGGTGGACCAATGTCCTGAAGTCGGCTTTCTCACCTCAGAGGCTCAGGCCTGACACCCGGCAACCATCAAGACCCTGCCAGCCACACAGCTCGAAGAAAAGGGAGAAAAAGGAAGGGAGGAAGGAAGGAAGGAAGGAAGAAAGGAAGGAAGGAAGGAAGGAAGGAAGGAAGGAAGGAAAGAAAGAAAGAAAGAAAGATAGGAAGAAAGAAAGAAAGAAAGAAAGAAAGAAAGAAAGAAAGAAAGAAAGAAAGAAGGAAAGAGAAAGGAAGGAAGGAAGGAAAGAAGAAGGAGAAATAAAGAAAGAAAGAAAGGAAGAAAAAATAAAATAAAGTTTTTAAAATAGAAGACAAGTTTTAAAAAGAAAAAAAATTAATTAAAAAAAAGAGTGAAAGAAAGAATAGAGCAACCAAACCAAAAAGCAAATCTACCAATGGTAACAAGCAGTAAAAATTATACTAAAAAAATAAAACCAAACAAAACGGACAGTCAGAACCCTAGGACAAATGTCAAAAGCAAAGCTATACAGACAAAATCACACAAGGAAGCATACACATACACTCTCACAAAAAGAGAAAAAGGGAAAAAAAAAGAAAAAAATATGAAATAAAAAAAGGAAGACAGCAACCAAATCAATAAACAAATCTACCAACGATAATAACTCTAAGTACTAACTTAGGTAAACATAAAACCAGAAACAAATTCGATGCAGAAAGCAAACCCCAAGTCTACAGTTGCTCCCAAAGTCCACTGCCTCAGTTTTGGGATGATTCCTTGTCTATTCAGGTATTACACAGATGCAGGGTACATCAAGTTGATTGTGGAGATTTAACCTGCTGCTCCTGAGGCTGCTGGGAGAAATTTCCCTTTCTCTTCTTTGTTCACACAGCTCCTGGGGTTCAGCTTTGGATTTGGCCCCGCCTCTGTGTGTAGGTCTCTTGAGGGCATCTGTTCTTTGCTCAGAGAGGACTGGGTTAAAGTAGCAGCTGATTAGGGGGTTCTGGCTCACTCAGGCTTGGGGGAGGGAGGGGTATGGAATGCGGGGCATGCCTGCAGCGGCAGAGTCCAGTGTGACATTGCAAAGGCCTGAGGCGTGCCATGTGTTCTCCCTGGGAAGCTGTCTCTGGATCATGGAACCCTGGCAGTGGCAGGCTGCATAGGCTCCTGGGAGGGGAGGTGTGGAGAGTGACCTGTGCTTACACACAGGCTTCTTGGTGGCTGCAGCAGCAGCCTTAGCGTCTCATGCCCATTTCTGCTGTCCGCGCTGGTAGCTACGGCTCATGCCCGTCGCTGGAGCTTGTTTAGGCGGTACTCTGAGTCCCCTCTCCTCGCACACCCCAAAACAATGGTCTCTTGCCTCTTAGGCAGGTCCTGAGTTCTTCCCGGACTCCCTCCCGGCTAGCTGTGACGCACTATAACCCTTCAGGCTGTGTTCACACAGCCAACCCCAGTCTTCTCGCTGGGGTCTGAACCTAAAACCCAAGCCTCAGCTCCCAGCCCCCACCCGCCCCAGTGGGTGCGCAGACAAGCCTCTCAGGCTGGTGAGTGCTGGTCGGCACCGGTCCTCTGTGCGGGAATCTCTCCGCTTTGCCCTCCGCACCTCTGTTGCTGCGCTCTCCTCCATGGCTCCGAAACTTCTCCCCTCCACCACCCGCCATGTCCACCATTGAAGGGGCTTCCTAGTATGTGGAAACTTTTCCTCCTTCACAGCTCCCTCCCCAAGGTGCAGGTCCCGCCACTATTCTTTTGTCCTTGTTTTTCCTTTGCCCTACCCAAGTATGTGAGGAGTTTCTTGCCTTTTGGGAAGTCTGAGGTCTTCTGCCAGCGTTCAGTAGGTGTTCTGTAGGAGTTGTTCCACTTGTAGATGTAGTTTTGATGTATTTGTGGGGAGGAAGATGATCTCCATGTCGTACTCCTCTACCATCTTGAAGGCTCAAAATAACTATTCTTAATTTTGCCTTCTTAATAGAATCTATTTCCATCTAATAATATAGTTATTTATTAGTGTGTGCTAATACCTCTGTTCGACTTTAAGATTTTTAATGTAAAAATCCATATCTGATTCATCTTCAATGAATTAATGCCTAGTCCTGTTCATTTACCAGAAACTCAGTAAAAACATTGTGACATCCACTTTATGAGTATTTGTTGAGTATATCAGTCTCTTTCAAACATTTTGATCATGTCTTCTCATAAAAAAATGTGTTGTGCATACACCCATATTATATATTTAATTATTTGGAAATGAAAACATGTATTAATAGACTAATACATTATATGGATTATAATACAATCAGAAAAATGTTAAAAAAATTAAAGATAAAAAATAAATATAAATGGAAGTCCTTAAATTTTTTCCTGTATCCCATTACTTTATGCTTATGTATGTTTTGTGGGGTAAGCCCTTCTTTGGAGATCACTAACACATTATTCCCATTATATTATAACACAAGAATTATTAACAACCTGCACTAGTACTGCTTTAATCATCCAGTGTTGTTGAGAAATGAGCATTCTGCATAGTTTACTTCCTATGTAATGGACGTTTAACCCATAACAGGAAAGGAATCTGGCCAGCTGCCAAGTTGCTCATTGAATGCCTACCACATGTCAAGCACTGTGATACATCCTTTGTGTCCATAATCTCATTTGATTCTAAGAACAATCCTGCAAAGTTTAAGTCCACCTTACAGATAAGAAAACAGATTTTCAGAACATTAAAATATTCATGACTGTCACAGATGAGACATAGGATCTGAATCCACATTTGTCTAAACTTATACCCTAATATACCCAGTATAAATTCTTCCTAACACACCTAGTCACAGCAACTTTTAAACTCATAGGTTTAACCTCTCTTTTAAACACATATGTTTAACCTCTCTTGACATTGTCCTCAACCTGGCCCTCTGGCCTGTGCTGTGGCAGTCCACACAGGCATGGAGGCTGAGGAAGGAAAGAAGCCCTAGCTCACAGACACTGATCCCCAACACTATAAGAGTATCCTAATGCCCTTTGCACTGATGAAATTTCATGTTGTCCACTCACTTTCACATAATCTGTCTCACCGTCTTATAGGTAAAATAATGCATGTGCAGATGCAACACTTCCTTTTTGCAAAATTAATTTCTGAATCAAAAATTAAAGCAGAAAAAAATCAAATAACCTTACCGTCTTGAAAATTATATTGCTGTAATTTTTCTTATCAATGTCTATTGAGCTTTGAGCATCAGTTAAAATGGGTTTAGTTTTTGCCTATATAAACTAATAAAAATAGTCATCTTTTTCACTTTCACTTCCTCTAGGCTACTTACTTCAGATAACATGATGGAACACTTGACCATGATTGCAAAAATCTAGCACAATATTTTAAAGGACTTTATCATTAGAACATAGTACTTCAGAAAATGTAAGTCACAATTTTCTTCAAATTATACTTTTCAGCACAATTTTAGGCAGAAGCAGCATTAACTTTATATGCAAATCTTAAGAACTACAATGATATTTAAAAGCTAATAAGAATTTCTCAAGAAATATGTTCTGAAAAATATCCTAGGACAAAATTTATAAATATTACCTCACATTAGCAGAATTGTACAAATATTTAGCAGAATATCATGGCTGTTCTTAGATGGGTTTATGATAATAAAATGATTTTTCCACTGAGAATAACAGTGTAGGAGTAGAAAGAAAAAGTTAGTATTATATATTTGGAAGAGCTTGTTCCTGACATTTTATTTAAATGGTGAATTTAGCCCATATAAACAATACTCTGTTCAGACTTCGGACATTTGATTCTCTATTACTTGCCATGATAAATTTTGGCAAATAATGGCGAATCAGGTGAGTTTCAACATTATGGAACAATTGTTTAAAAAATTCACTGCAATTTCAAAAATTAATTTATAGCTTTTTAATTTCCTATCTCCTATACTCATATTTCTCTATTGTTCATGCTACATATCAAGTGCTAATTAGAAATTCCAGAGAGTTTACTTACATTTTTGTTTAAAATGTTTTGCTTTTTAAGTAGTACTTGGAAGAGACTGTTAACATATTGTTTCCTCACATATATTCTTCCCTCTCCTAGGAAGAAACCCTCAAGTTTGAGATGAGCACACACACTTCCTGGCTGTGTCCACAAGGGATTGGGGGTGCCATATACCTTCTTTTTTTCTCACTACTACGTGGAGTGCAGAAAAGGCAGTGAGCCATGTGTAAGAGGGACACAAGTGAGGTGGCAGACGGAAGGAGCTTCGGGTCTTGGCGCTGTGAGATTTCATTCTGGCCCTCGACCAACTCTTTTTCTTAAATGAGATAAACCTCATTCTGCTCAAGCCACTCTACTGGGGGTTTCCTATTACAGAATCTTTTTTTTTTTTTTGTCCTTAAAATTACTGGCAGAGATAGAAGCAGATTTTTCAACTGAAAACCAGTTTTACTAGAACACAAGCTCACAGCAGGTAAGAGTTAAATAGATTTTTCTTACTTTAGAATATAAAACAAAAGGAAGAAAAATGAAAAACTATGTTCATACATGCATTCCAAAATTTGCTAATTAAACACATGCTTATTTGGTATTAAAAATGTCACGTTTCCTGCCATGAGTTGCAATGTAGAGATGAATAAAGCATAGTCCCTGTCCTTAAGCATATTATCGTCTAGCTGAGAGGACACACAAATTGTCAAGCATTAACTATTCATTTATTCACTTTTTCACTCATTCCAATGGTAGTGTGAGCACAGAAGTACAGAGTAAAAGTGGCCCAATTCACTCTGGTAGGTGGAAAAGGATATTCTTTTAGAATATAGTGCCTGGAGTGAATTTTAGAATATGAGAAAGAATTACTCAGGAACGAATGTCGAGGAGGCACAGCAAAGAGAATTTGGGAGAGGAATCATGGCCATTTGAATTTCATCTGGATAGTTATCAGCTTCTAATTGATGACTCAAGTAAGCTAAGGACTGGAAAGTCTTAAGTACATTGGGAAATTAAGTGGAGTGCGTGAAGGTGGGGGAAGATCACCAGGGCAAGTGGGAGGGCATCACAAAGCCAGATTGCCATAGGTTGTTGTCTGAGGAGTAGATGGACACAAAAATAAAGAATAGACTATTTCAGGATGCTTGGTTGTGGAGAACTCACACTTGTGCCATTCAAACTTTCAATGAAATTAGTTTGGTATTCTCATCAGTGGATGGGCTTTGTAACACAGCTTAGGTCAGCTGTTATGAATAACATCAGAACTCCAACTGGAAACTGCAATTCTTTCTTTGCAATTTTGTATTATGGCTCATTGTGGCATTATGAAGAATCTCTTCCATACTGGCAGACATGCCTCTAGAATGGTGCTACCAGAATGTAGTAATAATCTAGAAGGCTACTGACTTAGGATAACCTGGCTTGACTTTTCATTGCTGAGTTGTGCTAGTGTAGTGTGTAAATAGCACAGCACCTGGATGCTTAATAGATAGCTAAATCTGCTAACTGTTATATATAGAATAGATAAACAACAAGGTCCTACTGTATAGCACAGGGAACTATATTCAGTATCCTGTGATAAACCATAATGTAAAAGAATATAAAAAAGAATGTATATACATGTATAACAATCACTTTGCTATACAGCAGAAATTAACACAACATTGTAAATCACCTATACTTCAATAAAAAAAAAGAGAGAAAGAGAGAGAGAGAGCGCGCTAAATCTGAATAGCTACTTCCTATTTGACTCCTCTTTTCCCTTTACTTTCTACAACTGTCAGTCTGCAAGTGAAATCCAACCTACGGCCTGTTTTTGTATGACTCTAAGCTGAGAAAGGTTTTTACATTTTTAAAGGACTGGAACAACAACAAAAATATGCCACAGAGATTTATGTGGTCCACAAAGGCAGAAATATTTACTATCTGGTCATTTGCAGAAAAAGTCTATCAACTTGTGCCCTAGAAAATGATATAGAGTTATCCTACTACCTCTGCTTTCTGTCCTTTCCTTTCACAATCTCGTCTGATTTTAAGAGGGCTTATTGTTTAATAGTCTCTAAGACTATTCTCCATTTCTAATCTGTCACTTTATTGACTGCTACTCAATTCTTCTTGTTTTTCCTATATCATTTACCTTCCATCTTCTTTCCCTCTTGTGTCTCCTAAAATCCTTGACCTCAATATAGGGGAGCTGGGCACATAATAACCCTACACAAAAAAGTATTTCTTGTTGGTGACTAATTACAAAGTATCAGAAATGTAATCTTCAAGTATTCATCTTACTTTTTACTGATTCTTCAGGTCAAAAAACCAACAAACAAGAGAAAGTTGAAAAAAATTTCACGCCTTCCTTCTTTATCTAGCTACTTCCCTCACTCCTTTTTCTTAATTTCACTCCTTTTATCTTTGACTATCATTATCCTAATTAGCTCTAGTCCACTCACTGGTTATCAATTATTTCAACTCCATGTAATTGAAGAAATTCTTATTTTTTTTTTACTTGAGTTTCTGTGCATGTGTGTTTGAAATGTCAAATGTAGTCATATACATCTCTTAGAACTTTCTAAATTATGTTTCACTTTTTAAAGGTGAATTGAAGCTACAGAAAAGTGACCTGGGCATTTTCCAATATGGGTTTTCTACTCTTTTCAGAGAGTAGGCTTGGTAATTGCCAATGATCAACATAAAAAGGAGCTACCACAACAGTTTTCACATTACAAATACTTCCCTTAAAAATATTTAGTGGTATCTACTTCAACTTTTTTTTTTTTTTTTTTACTTGTTAATGCTCAAAAAATATGTGTTTTTCTCAGACCTTTCCATTGCCACAGTCTTGTATAAATGACAGGGCAATGTAGTCCTAAAAGTCCAACACTATAAGTGTTATGAAAAAAAGTTTGTTGTGCAATGTTCTAACTTCCACTTACTCCATAAAGACAAAGACAAGTTCTCTCATTATTGAAGTAATATAGAATATATTCTGGTTATGCAAAAATAAGAACTTCAAGCCTGAATGGCAACAACATTTCTATGTAATGAGCCTGTTTACACACACCAAATTTAAATGTCTTAGGTTTTTTACTGGTATCTTTTAGAGGCTAAATCAAACCCTAAGGATGTAATCAAATTAAAAGGATTAGTACTCATTAATAAGCTGGCAGTAATATTTCATCAAAAGTTTGCTAAGTCTCTCTCTGCAAAACCAATAGATAAAAGCAGGCAGTGCATAAAAGTGTCTGTCTACTGCATTAAAACATGACGAAAATAATATTTCTTAACATTGCCAAAGAACCATCTATTTCTGAAGATCATACCAGTTCCCACTGCATAGGCCAGTAAGGGTCATTAAACACCAATGGGTCTCTGAGTCCTTCTTCAGAGTCAATGACATTGTAGACTTCACTCGGGATCTCATTTTCTTCCACACAAGGTCTGCAGGGCAAAGAAGGCAAATGAACTATGAAAAACATAATCACTGCTTTTACTGTTGCTTTTTTTGTCATAAAAATTCCATTTATTTAAATTCCATTAAAAAGCACATTTGGCTGCCAAGAGTATAAATATATACTTTTATTATACTTAGCATTTTTCATTTTCAAAAAAAATTCTGACATTTGTTTGGATAAAAATGCTAAAGTATTTTCAAACTACCTGCTTTAGCTAACCACTTTCTACGTGTTTGTTGCATATAATAAATGCTGGAAAAACAAGTGATTTAGAATGCAGTTCAAAAACTGTATATATTTCTCATTATAAGTTATCAGCTTACACTGATCATTATCCTTACTATGTCATGTGCCTTCCACTATGACTTTTCCCAAAATACAGCTCTTAAGGGAGTGATTTAAATTACTTGAGCTGTAGTGGAAAACATTTTTTAAAAATCTCATTTATCTAATTGCTGTGAAGTATTTAA
Organism: Grampus griseus; assembly: GCF_964374135.1. Classification (NCBI taxonomy): domain Eukaryota; kingdom Metazoa; phylum Chordata; class Mammalia; order Artiodactyla; family Delphinidae; genus Grampus; species Grampus griseus. Next base: position 29,396,277 of record NC_139007.1, on the reverse strand, counting down.
TAAATCATTAACCGAGCAAGTGACAGTATTAGAAATTCAGAAAGGCTCTTTAACACAACGTTCTCCGTAAGACAAAACTATAACTCAGTCATTCACATTTGTCTGTGCAATTTGGAAGATTACCAAAACCAAATATTGGGGGAAATAATTAAGCAATGACATTGACAATACCGTCTTAGAAATAAATTTAAATTTAGTAAAATTAAAGGAAAAATTAAACTATCAAATACTAGAGTCATTCTTATTTAGGAATATATACAAGATTAAACCAAGATTATAAATTTATTAAAAATAGAAAGTATATCTAATTTCATTATTGTCCCAACACTGTGCACATGAGGTGTTTGGGAATTATTTGCCAATTTATTTCCAGAGTATTGAAATGGAATAGCCAAGTAGCAGCATTTACATAAGATGTCTAGGAATGCTCTCTACAACATCATTTGCAAAAATAATAAGCTGGAAACAACTTAAATGTCCATCAATATGAAATTGTTCAAAAATCATGTTATATTCACATAATGAAATACTATTTAGCAGTGAAAAGAAACTTGATCTATAGATATCAACTGGATCCATTTGGATAAATTTCAAGAATTGTAAGGAGAGGACAGAAGAATACATATGCTATGCTATCATTTATATAAAGTTTTAAATCATCCCAAAACAAGTTTTAAAATCATTTTAAATTACATATATATATATATATATATATATATATATATATAAAACACACACACACATATATATAGTATTTGAATCTAAACATATTTAGGAGACTCCTCTGAAGAGGGCAAGGAGGGGACTAGCTTTAAGGGAGGGGCACACGAGGAATTAAACTCTAGTGATTTACTTCTTTAAAAAACCTGGAGCAATTATGACAAAATTATGAGTTTAACAAATATAGATGGTGTGTATCTGTTATACATTATATTGGTGTGCATATCTTATGTGTATTTGGAATATGTTATAATGAAACAAAACACACATACACAAACAAAATTAGTGAGACCTAGCTGTTACATTAATGAGCCAAAAAATGGCTTCTGTACATTGGCCCTATGTTGTCTATTTCTTCACAGCAGCTCGGCACTGTAGCTCCAAAGCCCACCGAAAAATCCCAAATTTTTACACATCCAGTTGCTTTAAATGTAGTCCAAATAAGCAGGTTTTAGCTTTTTAGAGCCTTCCTGCTTTGCATACCACACAAAACTGCACCCAAGATCTGTTAACCATAGATCAGATAAACTCTGTGGCTATAAAAGAAAGACCCCAAACTGCTGCTGCCCTTCAGAGTTCTCTGACCCAGAGACTCTCCATCATGCTGCTCAGCAACATCATCTAGACAGGTAATCCCCTTCCTGATCCTTCTCTGATTTCCCTTGCCCTCCTCCTCTTCTAGGTATAGTCCCCCAGCCATTGCCTCTGGAAGGTCTCCTGCTGTGAGGGACATTTCCCCAAGTGCAAGCCTGTCAAAGCACTGCCCAAATAAAACTCACTGTGTGCTACTGCCACCTCATGGTCATATCTGTTTCTTTGATCAGCCCCCAGATCCCTCGAACTCGATACACCAGGGAAAAGAACTAGAAAATATATCAGGATAATTCTAGATTCTATCCTCCAACTTGACCCTTTCAGTAGTTAGAAGGGTTCAAATAACATTAAGGTAGCTAAACATGTTCAGTCTTTGATAAGAAGAGGATCATTATTTCTCCAGGAATAGTTTTTAGCTGTGAGGTTTTAGAAACTTTTTGGATGGCTATTTAAGGGACTGAAAGATTGTAGCACGGAGCATGGTGTTCAAAGGGCCGCATGGCATCTTCTCAGCCTGCCCTGCTGCTTGCACTGTGAAGCCCTCCACCCTATGTCATTGCGATGACCACAAGGCCTGTCAAGCATCAAAGCGACAGCATTTGAAACTTATGTAATAACAAATTTAAGTAGGAGAAGAGAAAAGGAAGTTTTATCAAAGGTAAGAACTTAAAAATACTAAAGCAATGACAATAAAAGTGGAATAAAAGAAAGCATAAAGCAGTAAAGTAATAAAAATTAATAAATGGAAGTTAAAATTAAAGTACTTAGCATAGAAAAATATGTTTATCATAATTTCATTTTCTCTTTCACTTGTATGTTCATATAAGCATTCATGGACGAACACTTAAGAAAATGTGAAACTGGGAAAGGTATCAAGAAAATCTCTTTATGACCCTCTGTACCCTTTGAATTTATTTTATACCAAGTGCATGTACAACCTTTACATTAACAAAAATTTTAAGACAAAACAAACATCAAAATCTCCTAGATTTTCAATGGAATTTTAGAATCTATATTTTAATAAAATTTCTAGTTTTTTAAAAGCTATTTATATCCAATAGAAAGTCAGTGGGCTGTATGTATCCCAATGTCCAAAATTTTGACCTCTGCTCTGTATCTTCAAAATTCTACTGCATATAATTGGAATTCAGAAGTGTAGGAATCCTATATCTTGAGACAACAAATAATAAGAATAAAATAGGTTACTTCCTCCCAAGATCTGATATAAATTAACATTATAATGCATTGAATCTGAAAATACCCTTGTTTCGTTTAGCTCAAAATAAAGTGGGTCTTTTTTTCAGAAAATTATATTTTAATGTATATACTTCTATCTTCATATCCCATTCAATTACTTTCTCAGGATTAACACTGAGAGGAAATCTAAATATTTGGAATCTAAACAGCTTAGCCTTTCAAAATATTTTTCTCTATACTTATATTTTAGCACTTTGTTAAATTGCAACATTTTCATATCCCTCTTCCTGACTCCTGAACACACTGACCTGCACTGAGTCTGTGTGGGTGACGCTGAGATGCAATGAACAACAGGTACCTTCCCCATCTTGAATGTCCCCGAAGAGCACCTGCTGTCTTCAAAAATGATTTAAGTGACCCAGGTTTGAGGCATCCCATTGCAATGATTATATTTCTTATAACTGAAGAAAACTGTGTGAAAGCTACATCTTCTCTGTTGGATCCAAATTCACAGAACTGCATAGCTGAGATTCAGAGCCCTAAATAGGATGTCATATAGGAAAATGCCAAACTGGCTCCAAGTGACGATTCCTTTTCAATTTTTGAAAACAGTAATGTTAACCATTGCATCATTATCTATTATCCTTCTGCTAGATGTTTTATAGAAAAGCTCTATTTTGGAACTCAGTACACTATTTCACAATTCTACTAGTTTTCGTTAATCATACATGCGTATACTCAAGCACACACACATACGTACACAGCTATTTAACAACCAAATGAAGATACAAAAAAATTTAAAAATAACTTAGCACATATACTCTTTTTATTTCTTAACAAGTTTCCTTTACTTTTTTTTAGGGAAGTAAATGTGACAGATTAAAAAAAAAAAAAAAATTGGCCCAGAGACTATCTTTGAGACAGCCATGGGAATAATCTGCTATAGAGAATGAAGCCACAGCCATGATACAGTTAGAGGTTTGGGAGCCTCGCCAAGAACAAGCTGATAGGGCCTGCAGACTAACCTCAGTTTGTGCAGTTTTCAGGCAGATAATAGCTGCATGATTAGAAACCACTTCACTGACTCACCTGAACCTTATTTCCAGTTTTCCTTTTCTGCCAATCTCACAGCATGGTTTAGAAAATATTTTTTCTTTGAAGAGATACCAACTTATTAACTATCCACCTGACAGTGTACACAAATTTGCATCTAAGCAGGATGTCCTTCTACAGGAAATTGTTAAGACTTTAAAAATTTTTAGGCAATAATGCAAATATACTTCACTGAAAAAAATTTGTCTGAAATAATAAATATTTTTATTCTTCCCCTTTATTACATACTACAAAAAACAATCAAACAAAAGACTTGTGTATTCCTTTACAAATTAGTAAATCCATGTGCTAGAACAGGGGTCAATAAACTTTTTCTGTAAAGAACCAGAGAGTAAATAACTTAGACATTATGGGCCTTTATAGTCTCTATAACAACATTCAACTCGACCATAGTAGCCAGAAAGCAGCTATAGACAATGCATAAATAATGGCCTGAATTCCAGTAAAGTTTTATTTACAAAAACAGGTGCAGGCAGGATTTGACCTTTGGCCTTTGGACCATAGTTTGTCGAACTCAGTGCTGTTCTATAGTATGATTTTATCAATGATACAGCTGATAACTATAAAAAGGAACATCTATAAATAAGTATAAAGGAAAAAATATCGATTTCCTACTGAGGTATTTGTGTAATTTGATCTTAAACTATGGCATTAAATTCCAGAGATAAGGTTTCTGAAAAATGACAAGAATTAAACAAATACACTTCTTTTTAGTTCTGCTTTTGGTCTTTCTGTTTACTCTTCAAAGTTTTTGTTGTGTTTAAAAAATAGTAACCGACCATACAACTAGAAAGAGGGAAAACTAACATTTCAAAGGTCAGCACTGCTGACAATTGAGTTCTCTGCCAGGTGAAATGGGCATTGACTCATCACAAGAAAACAGAAGTGGATGTTTCCAATGAATGCCCTAGAAAGTGTGTTTTTAATGAAAGATTAGTCAATAAATGCAAAATGTACTTCTTCCAAAACTTAAGGTTCAAAGTAGAAGCTTTCTAGAAGAGATTTCTAGAATGCATCAGATATTTGTTTAGCTCCACAAACCCATAGCACTGCCTTTATTCACCATCCATGAAGCATTCTCACAGCCAAAATGCAGTGCTTAGTAAGCATCTTACCCTAGATGGCTTGAAGATGTACAGTAGCACTGAAATTACAATATGCACCATGACTTGTTTGGTCATCCAACTTTGGGAATGGAGCACCCTTGTCTCTATAATGAGCAGTCTGATGTCCCATGCAGTTTACCTGTGGTAAACAGGAGTAAACATAACTAACCAAATGTTGGCATATTAGTGAGATGCAAACAGAAATATTTTTCTTTTTTCAAGAGGCTTTAAGCAACGAGTAGTCACCATACATAATTTACTCACATTTGTACTTTCATGCAGAAGAGTATGCATTTAAAATTTCTCAGCATAAATTAGAATTTACTCCAGGGCAATAGTTTCTCAAACTCAACATCTTACTAAAAAAGCCAAAGAGTATAAGTCCAAGAACAAGATTTGTTTCACTTTTGCTTTTCTAATTACCAAAAATATCTCTTCCCTCAACTTTGTTTCCTCTAATTCTAATGATTCTAAATCAACCAAATAAATATTGGAGTTTGGGTTTTTCACATAAAAAACCAGGGGTATTTACACAAATCCAAGCATTTTTTCATGCAACCATGTGAAATTACTATTAAAAGCACTTACAAATGTCTTACCATTGTATGTCTCCATGCAAATAGAAATAACATGATTAAACAGTCTCTGTATGTATATATGTATTATATGGCAAGATACAATTGAAATCAGGTGAAAGGAAAACTTTTAGGTAATTTCTTTAGAAAAGTCCCTTTTCCTATGTTGCAGTTGTATATTATTCCCATCTTTGTTTTGCCCCTAATACTCTGTATTTGATAGAAAATGAAAGGGAGGCAGGCACACTGACATTCCTCTTCACGTTTCAGGGGCTTCTGCCTCTATTATGAGTGTCCAATTTGGTTGTAATATTCATTTTTAGAGATTATTATTCAAACTTTGGATTCCTAAAACTATCTCTAAAGTCTGATAAAATATGCTTCCCTTACTTTCTAAAAGAATATGACATATATACACTACCAAATGTAAAATAGATAGCTAGTGGGAAGCAGCCACATAGCACAGGAAGATCAGCTCAGTGCTTTGTGACCACCTAGAGGGGTGGGATAGGGAGGGTGGGAGGGAGATGCAAGAGGGAGAAGGTATGGGGATATATGTATATGTATAGCTGATTCACTTTGTTATAAAGCAGAAACTAACACACCATTGTAAAGCACTTATACTCCAATAAAGATGTTAAAAAAAAAAAAAACAAAAAGAAAACCAAAAAAAGAATATGAAAGAAAGGTCCAACAAGTACCAGTGCCACTTTTTCAGACCTTCAGATTATTCTGGGAAAAAACTCTGTGTTGCTAATTAGAAAACATTTTCTTTCTCAAAATTAGTTTAAAACAAAATTCCTTTTTCTGGTTCTCTAAGAAAATAATAAAAAGCACAATGTTGAAAAAACAAAACACTTGGGCAAAGGCAAACCTCATAGACTACATCCAGAGTCTACTTTACATGATGCACACAATGTCCACAAATGTTGAGGCTTTTTTGAAAAGCATGTTTTTCTTTCATATAAAGATAAAAAGAAAAGCTTTTAGGTCATGGGCTATGGGGGGAAGAGATAATGTCTCTAGTGCTTTGATGTTACAAGTAGCTCTTCATTACAGAAGATTTCTGGTGGCATAATAAAGGTCCTGATAAACTGAGCTTGAATATTTAATAACCAGCTTCTACATGGAAGCTTTGTGACTTTCCTGTCCTTTGCACAGCAGAGCAACCATATATGTATTATGAACAAATAACAAAGCTTTATCATTTTAGTGTAGAGATTTTAGTATTTAAAGATACGATGTTACTAAAAGGGAGAACATTATTTCTATATTTCTTAGGAAGATTTCTGTATAGAAATGCTTCTAAAGTACCAATTGACAAGAAATTAGGATAAAATAACCCACTTGTAGTTAAATGCAACATATAAAATCAGTTTCAAACTTTTATGCATTGTATGTAAACAGAAATTATAGCCAATTGAATGACACTCAAAACTGATGCGTCACCCTGTGTTAGTTTTGAAGTAAAAGGTAAATCTAGGTGAAGTTTTACAACTTACATGTAAACAAGTTGCCTGAGTTTTAAACGTTGGCATTCTAGACAAAAGAATTATTCAAAGAAAAAAATTGTCAGGTCTCTTTTAGGAAAATAATACTTTTGATAAAATTCTATATACATGAAAAATCAAAAAGCTAATAGAACTAAAAATGAGAGATTATAATATCCATATAAGAGGTACCACCACAAATCACCACTGTTTGGCAAACTCCCTTCAAGACCTCTCTCTGTGCATAGATAGATGTGGGCATGTATAGATCAAGTATATATAGATATGGGTATAGATAAATTGGGCATACGTACATAGGGGAATATATAGGCATATATAGATATAGGCATATACAGATCAATATAAACATCTCCTAATTAAAGTCATATCAGTATACACAGTACTATGTGACTTGCTCTTTTTCTTACTAGGAAAAATGTCATCTTTCCAAGTCAATAAAAATACATTTTTAACAGTTGATACAGCATTCATTTATACCAAGACTTGCTTTTGCAGTTTCTTGGTGGTGGACACTTACTAATCATCTTTTTGTAGCACAATAATAAAATGTTATTTATGTACTGGTTGATTTATAGTGCATCTCTTTCCAAAAAGAATTTATGGTGGCTTACAGTAAAAATATAAGTAAATAAAGAAAATATGATTTAGCACCAAACAAACCAAAAATAAACAAATAAAACAGGAACCAACAAATGAAAACAAGAGAAAAATATGATTCTCCTGGTAAGTGAAGTTTTGAATAAAAGTCCTTACTTCAGGGTATCAAAATTTATCACTAAAATACCTATGAAAAAAATACAAAAGGAAACTAAATACTAAAAACAAGAATCAACAGCCCATTGTCCAAATCTAGGAAGAATCTCTACTAACTTCAAAAGTAACCGAATTAGATCATGAAAAACAATGGCTCACAATTATCACAAGTGACACAAGAAGCACAGATATTCTGACCATAAAGAAGAGAAAACAACATGTTAGTTTTTGCAATAGAATATCTCTGCAAAGAAACACAGCAAACTGGTACAGTGATTGTCTTTAGCTGGGGCAAGTGGAGAACACTGGGAATCAAGAAGAAGGGCATTTACACTGATGCCCTTTCATGTCCTTTGTACTTCTACCACACACAGAAAAAGGTATTTTCTCATGAAAAAATAAGTTATAATGTCTAAAAGTTATTAAGCCAAATACAGAAAAATTCAGGTTATAAAACTATAAGTAATTAATATCCCAAATTTAAGGAAAATAACTATATATGCATTTGAATGAGTGGATGATGGGTGGGATTATTATTTATTTTCTTCTTCCTCCTTTCTAGATTTTCTTCCACTCTTCTACCATAAACATATTATTGTTGTATAAGCAGAAAAATTCATACTTAAAAATAACAAAACTATGAAAAAATAACAAAAAAACCCCACTAAATGTAAAAACTTATTAATTCAATCAAAATTATATTCAAAGAGGGAATTCCCTGGTGGTCCAGTGGTTAGGGCTTGACACTTTCACTGCCATGGCCCTGGGTTCAATCCCTTGTCGGGGAACTAAGATCCTGCAAACCTAGCAACACGGCAAAAAAAAAAAAAAAGGGAGACATAAACTATAATTCATTCATTTTCATTATTTCTTTAAAAGAAAAGGTACAAAAATAAATGAAGTCAACTTGAAGAGTTAGCCAAAGAATTTAAAATACCAGTGTAAAACCAGGCAAAGGAAATAATATAATATATAAGAAGAAATTTTAAAAAGACAACCATTAAGGAAAAACTCTAAGATATCTTTTAAAACATTGCAAAAGCCCTTAACAATTATAATTAAGAAAAAAGTGAAACCTAAAAGAAAGGAGAAATATACAAAGAAAGTAAAATCTCTAATGGATCTTTGAATTCATCTCCCCTGTTTCCCCTTGTCCACTCCCCCATACTGGTTTCCTTGCTTTCTCACACATGCCAGGCACATGCTTGCATTCACACTTGATGTTCCCCCTACCTAAAATTCTTTCCCCAGACATAAGCACAATTCATGTCCTCAAGCACTTTAGGTCATTATTCAAATTCACCTTTCAGTGAGGCCTTGCCTATTAAAGATATATATTTATATTTATGTTTATGTTTATACATACACCACATAAACACACATATATTTTTGTATAGTTGAATAGAAAAGATAATATATTTGATATATAGATGTTTTTTAATCTGTGAGATTTTTAAAGGTGACATCACGTAAATACTCTTTCATACATACTCTTTTCCTTAACAATATATAAGAAAAACCTTTAGAAGACACTAAACATTTTTGTAAAATACTAATTTTTAACAACTGTGGTATCCAATCGATGGATATAACATAATACATTTAAAAATTAACAGTCTGGGGCTTCCCTGGTGGCGCAGTGGTTGAGAGTCCGCCTGCCGATGCAGGCGACGCGGGTTCGTGCCCCGGTCCGGGAGGATCCCGCATGCCGCGGAGTGGCTGGGCCCGTGAGCCATGGCCGCTGAGCCTGTGCGTCCGGAGCCTGTGCTCTGCACGGGAGAGGCCACAACAGTGAGAGGCCCGCGAACCGCCCCCCCCCAAAAAAAATTAAGTCTTAACTTTTATTAGTTTTCTATTTTTTATTTAAATAAAATATGAAGGAAACATTTTTACGAATTTATTTAAAATTTAGTGATTATCCATAATGAGCTAGAAACATTGCTTCAGCACAAAGGAGAAGAGGCAAGAACAAAGATGCAGTTCCTGCCTCAAAGAGCTTAAAATATATGTAAGAGGAGAAGATGGCAATGATGCAGATAAAGATTAAAAAAAACCCCATAATTATAACCGTGATATAGTGCATCATGGGAAGAACTGGGTAAGAGTATCAACCGCTACTGGATACTGAGGGAAAATCATGATGAGGAAGCAACATTTCAAGGGAGACCTGAAGGGTGCCCAATGAAGGAGAGTATTCTAGGCAAAGGATTTGTGTACTGAGCATTTCTGTGCATTGCATAAAATCTTCTTGCAAGTTTGTATTTCCTTAGGATAAATAACCAGACATTAAATCACCAGATCAATGGGCATGGCTATTTTTATAGTTTTTGATACATACAATCTAATTTCCCAACATTGAGTTTGTTTCAAGATATAACCCCACCAGCAGAGTATGAAACTATCTATTTTACTGTTCCCTCGCCAGCACTGGGTATTGTGTTTTAACCTTGATTTTTAAATTACACTATGAGAATATAATTATTTTTGAAAAATAATAAAATATGTAAAGTGTTAAAAATGACTAATGAGCTTACGGCTCTCAAATTTCCACCATCTAGTAATTACTACATTGAACATTTTACTGTATATTCAAGACACTCCTCTATATAGATATACACATTTGAAAGGTATTATTGCCCTTGTATTGTGGTGGTTTTCCACTTAATATATTAGAAGCTTTTTCTAGAATTATAACTGTGCATCAACATTTTCAGCTTCATATGCTTACTACAGTAAGTTTAGCCAGTACCACATTGTTATTTTTCTGGAATTTTACTATTAAGTCTCTAAGTTTAGATTTTTAAAAAAATACTTGTTTATCTTGCCTGTGGCTTTTCGAGGTTCTTAAATCAGTGGATCAATGTGTTTCAGTGGTTCTTAGACATTGTCGGTTATTGTCATTTCAAAATTGTCTCTGCATAATTTTCTCTCTCTTCTTCTGGGATACAGATTAAACGTGCTAAGTAAGTCCTCTTGTCAGGTTCTCTAGCTCTCATACTATTTTCTGAATTTTCTATATTTTTCTCTCTCTACATTTCATTCTGCATAGTTTCTAAGGACCTACCCTGAAGTTCAGAATATATCAAACATATATAATTTGCTTATAAACCCATTTTTTGAGTTCTTAACATCGACTCAGATTTTAGTTGTTATAATTTCAGGTGGGCTTTTTTGCATAATTATATCACTTTTTATAGTTTTAAGATTTTACTGAAATTTGTAAGCTTAGCCTTTATTTCCACTAACATGGAAAAAAAATAATTGTTTCATATTTCTAATATCTGGAATGCAGAGGTCTGTTTTTGTTCTTTGCTCTTTCTGTTGATTGTGGCTGATGCTGTCTCGATTCATTTTATACCTCATTATCTTTGGTTGTTTGCTAAATGTTTATTTGAAAACCTACATTTATAAGTAATTTGAGACCCAGGAAATTATATATTCCTTCAGAGGGAAACTTCATTTCCTTCTGCCAGTCATGTAAGGGTGGTAGCCATCTGAGACCGAGGCTTAAGGTTTTGGGACCATGTGGATAACCGCTCAGAGTACATTTCATGTTCCCTATTCCCAAGGGGACAGCCTGTCAGGGATCCAGGCCAGAGTAGGGGTAGTTCCCTTTGATAAGGACTGAACTTCAATATCTGCTTCACACTCTACCAAAATTCCAGCTTTACAACTTAGGTATAGTCAAAGACTAACTGGGACATACCTCTTTAAAATCTATTGTTTTCTCTGTTCTTTGTCTGGTATTTTCTTACCATCTTATTAACTACACGATCCATTTAGGAAGATGTTTTGCATTGCTTCCAGTTTTTGGTTTTTTTTTTAGGGTGAATTGGTCTACATTATCAATTCATCATTATGAGAAACGGAAGTCCCCTACACTTAATTCGAATTTGTTTGAAATTAATTTTATTTCTGTAACAGAGAACAAACCTGACTACTATTGAATCTATTCCTTTAGCTTTAAACTTCGTGCTCTGTTGCCTGTGGTTAGTCTTGCTGGCTCTGACCTTTTGTAAAAGAATGTTGCCTAGAGCCTGAAATATACAAGATAGCCCATACTCAAGGCTCTGACCTTTAAAGGTATAACACATTTCCATTCATAAAAACATAAAAAGTTGCAGAACAGAGAATAACATTTGTCTTGTCGGAGGTTTATAGGAACACTGTGACCAGATCTAGCTGGACAGCTAGCTGCAAGAGCAAAGGATTCCTGGACCAAAAAGTCTGGCAAAAAAAACCAGCCACAAACCCCTTCCCTTTTGGTATAAAAGAGGTTTTATACCAAAAGGTTTAAAAGGAACACTATGACCAGATCTAGTTGGACAGCTAGCTGCAAGGGCAAAGGATTCCTGGACCAAGAAGTTTGGCAAAAAACTAGCCACAAACCCCTTCCCTTTTGGTACAAAAGAAGCCTGAAAAATACAACTAACAATGACATATGAGTATAACAAATTACTAGATTAAAAAAAAAAGAAGCCTGAATTCTAACTTGGGTAAGATGGTTCTTTGGGACACTAGTCCACTATCTTCTTGGTCTGCTGCCTTTCTGAATAAAGTCGCTATTCCTTGCCCCAAAAATTCATCTCTTGATTTTTTTGGCCTGTTGTGTGGCGATCAGTACAAGCTTGGACTCAGTAACGTTCCCACTTGTAGTTGTTGTTTTACTCTGCAAATGATGTCATCGTGAACATTGCTTTAATACACTTAGTGTTCCTCTGGGTATTTCTTTATATTTCTACAAATAAATTGTTGTGTTCAAATAGTATGCATTTTAAGGCTTTGACATGTATCACCAATTTACCCTCCAGAAAGAATATGTTTATTCTCTCTTTAGTTTTTCATCAGAAAGTCAATTCCTCCCAGCTCCCCTCTCCATCCCGCATTCACAGACATTTACACATATAAGCAGGTAATGATTTTTCATTTTTCGCAGCTTGATAGGTATATAAATATAAATATAAATGTATATTTTCTTTTGAAGTGTTTATTTATTATACTTCTAGTGAGACTAGCATATTTATTGAATATTTGTAGTTCTTCATTTGTGTATTACTTAATCAAGTTTTCTTAATCATACAAGGGTAGTCAATAGACAATTTTATTCCTATTTGTACTATTACAGATTAGGAGATACAATTACAATGTAATTATATAAAAAGGTAAATTTTAAAGTAAATGTAGTCATAATGAATGATTCCAATGATATGACATTCTGGAAAAGGCAAAACTATGGGGACAATAGAAAGATCAGTGGTTGCCAGGGTCAGGGACTAAGAGGGAGGGAGGGACGAATAGGCAGAGCACAGAGGACTTTTAGGGCAGTAAAAATACTCTGTATGATAATAGTGGATACATGTCATTATACATTTGTCCAAACCCATAGAATGTACAACACCAAGAGTGAGCCCTCATGCAGACTATGGACTTTGGGTGATTATGATGTGTCAGTATAGGTTCATCAATTGTAACAAATGCACTGCTCTGGTGGGAGAAGTCAGTAACAGTGAAGGCTATGCATATGTGGGTGTAGATGGGAAATCACTATACCTTCCCCTCAATTTTGCTATGAATCGAAAACTGCTATAAAAAATAGTCTATTAAAAATAATAGGGCTTCCCTCGTGGTGCAGTGGTTGAGGGTCCACCTGCCGATGCAGGGGACACGGGTTCGTGCCCCGGTCCGGGAAGATCCCACATGCCACAGAGTGGCTGGGCCCGTGAGCCATGGCCGCTGAGCCTGCGCATCCGGAGCCTGTGCCCCGCAACGGGAGAGGCCACAACAGTGAGAGGCCCGCGTACCGCAAAAAAAAAAAATAATAAATAATAATAATAAAAATAAAACTTAAAAAATAAAGTAAATGTAGTCAATAAAAGAAAAATAACATGAAAATCTGAGACTTTAAATAAAGCAAAGTAAGACCAGAATTAACTATTTAATGCAAGAATCAGCAAACTTGCAGCCTACTTTTATTAATAAATGCTGACTGGAATACAACCATACACATTCATTTATGTATTGTCAGTGTCTGATTTCACACTACAATGCCAGAGCTGAGAAGTTGCTACAGACACTGTACTGCCAGCAATGCCTAAATACATGAATCAAGAATGATTGGTCTTTGACAAGGGGTTAATATCTAAAATATACGAATAGCTTATACAACTCAATATCAAAAAAAACAAACAATCCAATCAAAAATGAGCAGAAGACCTAATAGACATTTCTACAAAGAAGACATACAGATGGACAACAGGCACAAAAAAAGATGCTCAACATCACTAGTTATTAGAGAAATTAAAATCAAAACTACAATGAGGTATCACCTCAAACCGGTCAGAATGGCTATCATCAAGATGCTTACAAATAATAAATGCTGGAGAGGCTGTGGAGAAAGGGGAACCCTCCTACACTGTTGGTGGGAATGTAAATTGGTCTAAATACTATGGAAAACAATATGGAGGTTCCTTAAAAAGCTAAAAATAGAGCTACCATATGATCCAGCAATCCTACTCCTGGGCATATATGCAGAAGAGACGAAAACTCTAATTCAAAAAGATAAACACATCCCAATATTCACAGCAGCACTATTTACGATAGCCAAGACATGGAAGCAACCTAAATGTCCATTGACAGATGAATGGGTAAAGACAGTGTGGTATATATATGTACAATAGAACATTACTCAGCTGTAAAAAAGAATAAAATATTGCCATTTTCAGCAGCATGGATGGACCTACAGAATAGTAAGTCAGAGAGAGAAAGACAAATATTATATGATATCACTTACATGTGGAATCTAAAAAATAATCCAAATGAATTCATTTACGGAATAGAAACAGACTCACAGACATAGGAAACAAACTTATGGTTACCAAAAGGGAGGGGGGAGAGATAAATTAGGAGCATGGAATTAACAGATACACACTACTATATATATAAAATAGATAAACAACAAGAATTTACTGTACAGCACAGGGAACCCTAGTCAGTATCTTGTAATAACCTATAACAGAAAAGGATCTGAAAAAAATACATGTATATATAACTCAATCATTTTGCTGTATACCTGAAACTAACACAATATTGTAAGTCAACTATACTTCAATTAAAAAAAAAAAAAGAGTGATTGGTCTAAATTCCTCCTAAATGTGAAACACTAGCAACATGCATACTAAACTCCATCACAACCCTCACCATTAATATTATCATTAATCTGGACAGTATTTAACATTGCTCTATAATTACATATGAAAGGTAAGTAAGCAATATAACTGTTGAAGAGGAGGAGAACAACACTCTTGTTTGCATCAAATATGAAAACACAAGAGAAAATAAGAAAAAATGCTGAATTAGTAACATAATTCTGTCATTGAGTAGATATCTATATAAACAAAATCCCACAGCTTTCCTCTACTTTATCCTTAACCAGTTAGAAGATGAAAATGGGGAAATGCTCTTTTTAATAGCCATAAACACATAGGCTATTTTTCAAAAACACTCTAAGGAAATCTGTAGTTTCTTTACAAATAAAACTTCAAAATGAATAAAGAGACACACCAAGTTTTAGACTGTGGAAACCTTAATATCACCAAAACAGCAATTCTTTCTAAGAACACTGAGGTGTTAAAAACAATTTCAGATTTTTAAAAAGTGATTTTTTAAAAAACATTTTATTACCTGACAGATGAATTTAAATTTTATCTGCACAAATGCACCGGTTTGAAAGCTAACAAAAAACTAAACTTTTAGTTTTCATCTTGCAATTACTTCCTTGAGACATATAGACATATAACATTTTTGCCAACATGATTTATTAGCACTATTTGTTTGTTTAAAAAATATTCATAAGAGCCTAATATGTGTCAGACATTGCATTCAGTAAATTCACAAACTGTGTGATTTTGGCTATTTTTCATTAACTGCTGAGCTCGGTTAATCAACATTAAATATAAACATTTGTTCATTAAAAATAAAACATACTATATATAAAATAGCTAACTAATAAGAAACTACGGTATAGTGCAGGGAACTCTACTCAATACTCTATAATGGCCTATATGGGAAAAGAATCTAAAAAAGAGTGAATGGGGATTCCCTGGTGGAGCAGTGGTTGAGAGTCCGCCTGCCGATGCAGGGGACAGGGGTTCGTGCCCCGGTCCGGGAAGATCCCACATGCCGCAGAGCGGCTGGGCCCGTGAGCCATGGCCGATGAGCCTGCGCGTCCGGAGCCTGTGCTCCGCAACGGAAGAGGCCACAACAGTGAGAGGCCCGCGTACCGCAAAAAAAAAAAAAAAAAAAAAAAAAAAAAGAGTGAATGTATGTATATGTATAACTGATTCACTTTGCTGTACACCCAAAACTAACACAAGCTAACGCACATTTTAAATTAACTATACTCCAATAAAAATTTTAAAATAAAATAAAAAATAAGAAAAATTAGATGTGTCACAGTTAACATCTAGAAACTACTAGTTCTATAAAATTACGAGGAATTTTAAACAATGACTACTAAGTATTATCAGTTATTAATGGTGATAAATAATTATCATTAATTCCTAATTTTTAAGAAATAATCAAGTTTTAAATAAGTTAAATATCTCAGCTGAAACATATTTGAAGATTTCACTGAAATTAATAGGTTTCTTAATTTAACATATTCCCATTGCAGAATTATGTATTGTATAGGATGATGCACAGTATATATTTATTTTATTATCTCCTCATAAATCATCCCCTTCCCCCAGTTCCTTTTCAGTTGTTACTCTTTTCTGAACTGATTCCGATTTTCTGACGTCTTTCCAATACTGGACTTCCCAGAAATTTATGTGATGTTCCTGCTAGGTGCAGCTGTTCAGTGGCAAAATTTATACTAAGGCAGTCAGATCCACAAAACGTCAATTGAGTACAACAGTGTGGGCAAAGGTCCTGCAGTATGCCATACTGGCCAATTCTGGTAGGTCTAATTTCTTCTAAAGAGACCAACTACAGGAAGGAGGTTGAAGAGAAGGATTAGTGGAGAAAGGAAGCAGTTAGAGTGGGACATGGAAAAACAATAAAGAAAGCAAATTTCACTAATGACTAATGACATTTGAAGAATATTTTAATAATAAATGTTCTCTAGAATGTTTTCTTTCTAATCACTATTATTCTGCATACAAAATTACTTACATAGGATTTTTATAACTTTCAAAGATTATTATGTGGTCATTGGTTCATAGCTATTAAAAGTTGTTTTTTTCTTTTTGTTTTTACCTCCCTGTATTTTGGACCACCAATCATCTCCTCCCCAGTTGTCACCCTCTCCTTTTTTCACCTTTACAACACTAGAATTTTTGCAACAGCAATTGAATTTCTCTTTCTAGCCTGTTAGTCCCTGTACTGACACCACACAAGCACACACACACGTGTGCACACACATACATTCATGCACTTCCCTTGTTTGTCCAATCTCCTCCATTTACACTCCTAATGTCTGCAATCTCAGTTGCTCAGACCCATATTTACAAAGAAAATGCACATCTAAATCTATGCAGCCTCTTTTTTCAATAAAGAGAAACTTTATACGAGTTCACCTGTTATACTACAACAACTTTTCAAACATCAATTTTTCATCTTGTTATATAGTTGGACCTCCATTAGACATCTAATTGAGGAAGAGAAAAAAGTATTCCACAGAATATTCAATATCAGTAGAAATAAGCTAATACAGTTCCTGAAGAACAAGAACCATATCTGATTTTCCCCTTCAGTGCCTGACCAATGTTCAGTGTCTGATAAATGTTTGTTGAATAAGTGAATTTAAGAGATTTAAGGAAGTCAAGAAAAAAGTTATTGAGAAACAGGTTACCATAGTGGTTAAAAACAGACTCTGGGCCCTAGTAAAATCCCATCTACACACTTACCACCTCAAGTGAGTTTCTGAACCTCTCTGTGCCTCAGTTTCCTCATCTGTAAAATGGGGGTAGCAATAGTAACTACTTCATATGGTTATTTTGAGGAGTACATAAACTAATACATGTAAAGTATTTAGAACTTGGTATGTATCATATACATGTCATACTTTTCATAGAGTTTTCAATCTTCCCTTAATTAAAAAAACTGACTCTTCTATACAACTTATTTGCCTATCATTTCTGGAGGAAAATGGCTGGGTCTATAAAGGTCATTCTACCCTCACTTTCCTAACATTTTATGGAAACCACGTTTTTTTGAAATGAATTGTTCGCTCTGGGCTAAAATGGAGATACAAAGATGGCAAAATGTAGTGGTAAGTGAACTAATGGAGGAGCACATTTACTGAAGTAAGAGAGCAAATGGACCAGAAAATTATGTAAAGTGAATTACAAGATATTCTATTTAGCCTAGTGCATAAAACATGGGGTGAGGAGTTAGAAGATTTAGGTTTGAGGTCCAACCCCGATACTTAGTAACCCCTTTATTTTGCACAAGTTAACCTTTCTTAGTATCATTTTTTTCACATGTCATTATGCCACAAACCATGCCACAGGGTTCCTGTGGTAGTAAATAAAATAATTAAGTTAAAACATACATAAACCAAAAATTTAGTCTTATATACTAAATTCTGAATAGTTTATATAAGGTATACTGGTCTTTTTCTTTCAACTTTTCTATTTAATTGATTCCCCAACTAATCTTGAAACAATACCAAACCTATTTAAATATTGTTCCTAACTCTTTTTAGACATATTATTTGCCACAATACATTATGAATACTAGAGTTAATAGACTATGGACTGCAGTTCTGTGAATCCAATTGTTATATTTCTTTATATAAGTCATTCATTTTTAATTAAACCTCTGTTCTACAAACATATTTCTGCACTTCAAAACAGAATGATTTTAGTAGTGTCTGATTTTCTTTGTCATGCATTAAATTGTATCAACTCCTGATGAATAGCACAATCCAAGAGAAACAGGAAGGGCAATCTGTGAACACACTGTAGTGGCTCTGTTCAGGCATCCAACAATTGCACACCTATGAAGCGATAGGCAAGGTACTAGGAGCAGGGGACCTAACATAGACAAGATCATCCTGGCCCTGACCTACACAGAGTGCAATCTAGTGAAGGAGATTTATAATTAAACAAGATATTATGAAAATCTGTAAGAATAAATGATATGATAAGGCAGTACAAATCATCTCTGGAAGCCAAAAGAAACATAATTTGGAATAAGAAAATCAGGGAAGGTCTCCTGGAGGAAGAAACTTCATGCCAAGATCTGAAGACCATCAGCCAGGGGGAAATAAAGATTATATGGCACATTTAAAGAAGTAAAACATCCTGAATATTGGTAGCATAAAAAGTGATGGGGAAATGTCATAAATAGGAAAGCAGGAAATAGATTATAGAGCTCCTGCAGATCAGGCTCAGGAACAGTGGAAATCCATTTAAATATATTAAACAGGAGCATGGTCTGATCAGATCTGTGTTTTAGGAGGCTAGCTTTGGCTACTTTATAAAATATGGATTGGTTTATGAAAGCTTTCTAAAAGCAAGATGGTTTTGAGAGAGATCAACTGGGATTCTACTCCTGTATCCCAGGTGGGAAATGATAGCGGTTTTGACAAGGGTAATTGCAGTGGAAAGCATTATGATGGAAAAGTATCTGAGCTTGATGATTCCCTCACTGATTCATTCAGCCATTCATTTAACCAGTACTTATTAAAAGCCTACTCAGTCAGGCAATGAGCTACTGCTGTGAACACAGCCTTAGACAAGACATGGATGCCTTCATTTGTTTATAGTCGAACAGAATAATTAGGTAGGAACAACTAGCATATTGCCATCTGAGAAATAAAATGGTTCCTTCCCTTTCACCAAAGTATATTTCCATCCAAGTGGAGATGTCCAACAGGTCACTAGATAAGGGGGCCTAGAATTCAGGAGAGAGGTTTGGGACTGATACATAGAGTAGGGAGCCCTCAGCACATGGATGACAATAAAAGATGATTCCAAGAAGAGAGGGCACAGTGATGTGAGGAGAGGAAACAGGACAAAGGAGTAAGGAATGCCAATATTTAAGGGGGGGGGCAGCCCTTAAAGAAATATGAGAAGCCATGGTCAAAAATGGAAAGAAAGTTAGGAGATTGTGGTGTCCTAGAAGCCAAGGAAAGAGAATTTCAAAAAGTAGACAGTGTTCAACAGTGTCAAATGCAACTGAGAAGTCAAAAGTGAGAATTTTCTAAGCATTGGATTCATTGCAACATAAGCCACTATGACCATGTGGAAAGTAGTTTCTATGAAATGGTAGATTGAACATGAAATTTTAGTGGACAGAAGTTAAGATCCTACATTTTGTAAATTAATATCATGTATGAATTTATAATATCAGAGAAATATTTGGCACAAACATCTTAACTACATGATTGTTTCCACAACTGCATTCCACCCTAGATTTGCTCTAGAGTGTCCATGCCCAGTATGAAGACTGGTACCTAGAAATGAATAGGATTCCAGTTATGACCTGACCTGCATGAAATAGGGTGGAGCCATCACTTCCTCAATCTGTAAATTGTACTTTATTAGACATTGATATTACGAGAATTCTGATTAGTTTCTGTGGTAAGGACAGGCTGGTTCATGGGGAGTCAAGTCTCACTGGTAACTCATAAGAAGCTTGTTACCTTGTTATTGACTAAATCCTTTATACGTTTATTATGCTCTTTCGCTATGACTCTTCATTTTTATGTTGTTATTTTACTCCTAATTAAATATTTTTATTACAGATTCAACCCATTGCTCAACTAGGATCTCTTTGGAGAAATAACATATTTACTTAACAAACACATTGTAGCTTTTACTATGCTAAGAAATGCTAAATTTTTTGTGGAGCTTCTTTCTGTTCTGCCTTCACATTACCTCTGAAAGTGATTAGCATGCAACTCATTGTCTTCCTCCAAATCATTAATGAAGATATTGACCAAGGGATGACCAAAGACAGAGCCCATAGCACACCATAAAAAATCATCCTTTTTACAGACATCAATCCATTAAGAAGCATATTTAGGATATAACCACTCAATCAATAAGTTACTAACTTGCCTGCCTATGCTATCACATAAGATACATGTCCCCAGACTGTTCAATAGTTTAGCATCAGACACTCTTAAATGCCTTGATGGACATTCATTACGTTACACCAATTCTACCATGTTTCTTTGACTGGCCTGTCTAGTGAACATAGCAAAAATAGTAGTAACCATAATATTTTAGTAGAACTTGACCCAAGCTAGTTCATAGTGGTTATCACTTTATTTTCTGTCTATCCATGAATTATTTTAGATAATATGGAATGCCTTAAGGTAAAAACTGTAGGTCAAAAATGTAGGTCTACAGTTTCTAGAGTTGCCTTTCTTTCTAAGTTTGAAAAATATACAAAAAATTGGAACACCAATCTTCCATAGCTTCAGTTTTCTATGATAATATTGCCTGGAAATCCTATCAGTGTTCTGGGATTTAACTCATCTACATAAGGAAACATACATGTATTTAGATTACGTATTTGCTCACAAAAATATGTTTAATTTTCTTAGGCTTAAATATTTTCTAACTACACTATCTCCCATTTATTTCCAAAAAAGAGAAATGAACTTGATAGTCTTTCCACCTTCTCTCTGCTTTGGTACTTTATATTAGAGTTCCCTGGAAGTCCATACCATCTTTGTTGTGATGTTGAGGACTTCTCCCCCACAGTTTATTTAGAAAAATAGCAAAATTGTTTTACATTAATATGCACTTGAATTCAACTTTCAGATATTTTTCCTAAGTTGCTTCTGTTTCAGAACAGTTTTTATTATGTCAGGAATAACTTGAATATCCCTGATGGACTTATTGGGAAGACTGCATTATCTATTATTCAGTAGGCTTGCTTGAGCTTCTCAAAACCATTGCTCTGGATAATTAATAAATAAACCTGCCAATAAAATAATTCATGTGGAACCGACAACAAAGTAAATACATTTATTTGCCAAAATTTTCTAGCAGGAGCATTATTAAAGGAGGTGCTATTATTTTCTTTTTAGTTGGCTTAGGATCCAACTTACCTAGTTCATCAAATAAAATACTTCTTTTCTGTTAAAGTCATCATAAGAGGACAGAGTGTAGCATTATTAAAAAGTGGTTCATTGCTTGTTATGGCAATGCACCTTTGAAGGGCACAGAAATTATTTTAATTGGATAAATTAGATGTTCTTTGTGTCCATATGGAGTGTTGAATTTAATGATTTGGTTGAATGGATGTCAGTGTTTCTGTTCAATCTTTCAATTAAACTAATATTAATCTTACATTTTCTAAAGAAAGCTTAATAGCACAAGATAACTGTGATATCTCCAGGACATACAGTAAGGTCACTGGATATAAATGAGCCCACATTGTTTTTCTGAATAATTTTGTAGCGAAGAGGGAAGCTGTGGAAATTGTAGTTATGTTAGCTTTTCTCCCTTTCAGTCTCTTCAGAACAACACTAAAAGATTTATGTCTTTCTTTTGTTACATTGTTATACCTGGCACAGTTACCCTACTTCATAAAGATTATTTGTGAAGTCATCAGTTAATTTCTTGTTTTGTCTGTTTTAACTCACAAAAATCAAGATAGCCTTTCAACCAATGCTTTTTAAATTCTGGAAGGTCTATTAAAATTATAATCCCTTTCTTTGTTTTTCAAAACTAATTTGATGTGATTTGTACAATGTTTCAATCACATATCATCACGCTAGGAAACAGATTGGGCATGTGTTTTCTTTAAGAATTATATGAAAATATAAAGTTATAAAATACTGAAATAATTTTACATTGCTCATAAAATTGTAAAATTTTGAGAGTGCTTCAGTTTGAAAATGATTGGGGTTCTAAAAACATGACTCAAAGAAGTTGTAAAATTACAAGGACACTTCAGCACTCTGTGAGCATTTCTATCCAGAGGTGATCGACAGCACAACTTGCTGAGCAATTTGCCTGGTATTTGTAGGAAAGCCTTGTTCTTTCAAACTGAAAAACTCTTAAAAATACGAAGAAACTCCAAAAATTTTAAATTGCAGCATGTAACATACATGCCCCCAAATCCAATTCATTCTCTAAATAAAAACATTATTACTTTTAAACTATAAAAGGCCTAACCACAACAGAACAACAATCTATCTATCCCACCCAATTCGAATGTCAAGTCACTATAGCTGTTATGTCTCCCAATCTGGGATATTCTGACATGAGGAATTGTTCATCAAACAAGATTATGTAATTCTTTTAAACTCCTCTTGGGTTATTATTTTGAAATTATCTCTAAATATTTTGCTGAGGATCCTGTGACCTTTGGAAGCCATTCTGAATTTAGATAAATTATGTGTACTTGTATATAAAATACAAACTATGTCTTCTCAAAAGTTATATTTGTAAATAAAGCTAAATGTTCAAGGAATGTATTAATTCCTCTGAGTCTATTTATACATCTATAAAATAAGGATAATAATGTCTACTTTAAAAGTCCATTGTGGAGTTTTGATACATAAACAGCCTACTACACTGCCTGATATGTAGTAGATGTATAAAAAAATAGTTGCTATTTTGATATCATCATCATTATCATTATAATAATCATTGCAAACCTGAAGTTTCATGTTATATAGGAAATATTTGACTTCAATTGTAACTCTAATGCAAATTTTATCATCTTGAGCAGATTATTCACATTTTGGGGCCTTGTCATAAAATGTTAATAGTCGTTATTTATCTGGACCGTGGAATTTTTTTCTATTTATTTTTTTTCTTTTTCTCAACTGTATTATCTGCTTTTTATGTTAAATATGCATTACCTATACAAAATAAGAACAAATACCATGTACTATTTTGCCAAGCATACTTGGCACTTGTGTATTTACAAAACCACACTGACAGGCAACAGAGAGACAACTGTATGGTGTCTCTAAGGAAAATGAAAACAGAAGACAGCATCTAAAGAGATTCATAAGTTGCATGAGATACCAATGATAAATGAAGATTATGAAACATCTCATGAGTCACAAATCCCTTCTATACCCTCAGACAAATGTGAGTTGGGAGGAAGACTTCTCTTCTCTATGTTTTCCACTATTACATCTCCAGGGGCTAGAACAGAAGATACTGAGGTATAGACGGTGCTCAAACACTTTTGTTAAATGAACGGCCTGGATGAGGACTGGCATTCCAAGTCAGCTGGTGAGGCTCAGCTGTGGAGAATGAGACTTGGGTCAAGATGTCTAAGCCAGGTCTTTTGATCCTAAGTCCCTTTTCTTTAAATCTTAAAGTCCATTTATCCCTAACAGCTGTATGGATAAGTAGCTGAAACTGAAAGAGAAAAAGGTGGTCCTGATGGGCCACCATTCAATAGAGGTGGAAGAGGTTACACAGAGAATTAGAATGAAGGAAACTGGCTTAAACCTCTTGACCTAAATTATGTTCACCAATCCAATTTTTCCGGTAGTGGGGATTATCAGGCACATGCACAGTAATTAATAAATTGTTCCTCATTAGACTACTGTTCTTTAACAGATCTTCTTTGAAAAGAAGCCTAGACAGAAGATGGAGTAACCGGCAGGACTTGAACTCCAACACATATTGTAAAAGCATCAAGGACAGGCATACAGTTTAGAGGTGAAATAATTATCCAGAAAGAATCTCTGGAATGAGTCAAGACAGAGTTTTAAAAGGTGAGTAGGAGTAATTAGGTAAAGAGAAAGGGAGACTTTCCTGCTAAAAGACACCTCGACAAAGTGACAGAGACAAAGCATCATGTGAATAGGGAAATGGACAAGCAGGTTTAGAATGCTAAAGAATAATTTACAAGACAGAGAGGGATAAGAAATAAAACCAGTGGTACAGGCCAAATCATGAAGAGCTTTGAATACCAAGCAAATGAACTTAGCCTCTACTCTATAAACAATGAAAAACCTTTAAAGAAATCTAAAAAAGAGAGAATACCAGCAGTTAGGTAGGAGAGAGATAAAGCTGAAACAGGAAATCAGTTTGGAGACTGTAATAGTCAAAGACAAAAAAAAAAAAAAAAAAGAAAACCTGACTAAATTTGACTATCAATATATAAAAAGTTGATGACTGTACCAATACATATTTAATCAAATTTTGACAATTTTGGAGTACCACTCTTGGAACCTTTGAATTTAATCCAAAGGGGAACTGAAAAGACATGATTCTAAACAACATATAGAACCACAGAAGAATGTGGATTTTATGAGTTCACTGGACTGCACTGTCATTGGCAGCATAGTCTGAGTTGGAGAAACTTTGGACCTGGGACTTTCTGCTCTACCAGAAACTAGGAATTCTACTGAGGTGTCAAGGCAAATGGCTGAAAACAGAGATGGGGTATCCAACACAACTGTGAAGGGATCTAATAACTGCTACTCCACACTTTCATCAAATGACAAATTATGATTGTCTAATTGGTGGCATAATGATGACATCATCTGACTTTTCCATGCATTATTTTATTCCTTTGTATGATATTTGAAATGTCTGTGAGCAATCATTGGCATGCTGGGGACCAATTTAAGAGCATGAACGTTTACATGAGGAATAGAAAACTTAAAAGAATCTATAATTATCTGGATTTTGTTTAGCAGATCTGAGGGCAAAACCCAGTTTAATTATTTATTTCGTCAGAGCAAATATTATATAAAATTGCTGGTATGCCTCTGAAGATCACAATCAATCTCCCATTTTTTCATGTCCCATGGATAGGTCTGGATGTGTTTGTGAATTTGTTTTGTTTTATTTTAACAAATCTTGTTCCAAATAAGAGCTGAGTCTATTGTCCTAGGCACACAGCGTAAACCTTACCTTTCTTAATAATATTTTATCATTTAAAAATTGGCTTAAAATTAAACATTCATAAATAGTTTGATTCATGAAAGTAAATTTGAGGTTTTTAAAAAAAATTATTAGAGTAAATTAACTGAATTTTTAGAAATTTTGTAACAATGTATACCATTTGAATTTCTGAATTTATCATAAAAGGCAAAGATTTGAGAAAATAATATAATTTCTTAAGGATAATGTGTTAGAATTCATACTTTGTGATAGAACAGGAAGTCCTAAGTCCAGAATTTCTCCAAGTTTTTATTAGTAGTTAAATTTAGAGTCTATATTTCTAAAATAGGTGGAATATTTTATACAATTACTAAATACAAAGCTGTATTAGAGATAGGATTACTATTTTATTCAAAATTCACAATCTCTAAAATTTCTAGTATCTCCTGCTTAAAAAGCAATACAAATTGTTTTAAGTACACATAAATTGGTTGCAAACTAATTAAGACTCTTAAAATAATTAAAATTAAAACTGACAGAAAACTCAAAATAATAAACATTTTATTTTTAGAAAATCCATTCCTGTTAGAAATACATATACATGATATTTTCTGCATTTCCATCTTCCTCTAATTCATCACTGTAAACCTTCACAGAAATTCTGATAGTCTGGTGTTCATTTACGACATTTCACATTTTCTTAAAACTCATTATCTCCACCATTATTTTAGCTGCTTACTGGAGAAAGCATGCAGACCCATCCCTGGGTATTTTCCTCATAAAGAAATAGAAATGTCTCAGATACTGAGAACAAAGCTGAAAACAGAGAAATAAAAGATTTCTCTGAAGATTCTGATTGTCTGTGATTTTTTTACATGTGATAGTAGTGTGACAGAATATGGTTTCCCTCTAAAATATCAGAGCCAAAAAGATCAAATGATTTATTTTAATTTTTCAAGATTATGTGGCACTTTTCTTCTCATACAAATGTGAAATTACAAATATCACAGCTAAATATATACCTAAAATAGTAATATCATCTAAACACATATTGTATATAGATGTTTTTCCCATGAAATCTAAGAATGCCACTCCCTATTCTGTAGACGTATTTGGAATTATTTCTCAAAAAACAAAAAAAAAGAAAGAGAAGAAAGCTTTTCTACACAAAGCTAATAAGCAAGAAATCTGTGTCATTTGTTTATAAATGCAACTGTGCATGATTTAACTCATCAAACAATCAATCATTCATGTTTATTGAACACCTAATATGTGTAAATCATTGTTTCATAACTGAGACTTGGGAATGCCTCAACCAAATCAATAATTCAACTGTGAAAAACAAAGCCCAGAGGTGTACCAATTCTTTCTAGTTTTCTATACCCTAGATTTACATTCATGCTATTAAATTGGCCCCTGGCGTTATGAGATTTAATTAATCCATTAATTCTAAAATCCCAATGAGATGTGTGTGTTACAAGGATATTTGCTAGGGTGGCTAGGGGTGCATCCACAGTGTTTCATTCGTTATCTAATCTTTAAGATCCTCTCACATCCACAATTAAGGGAACAGGTGCCCTGATCTTTCAGAGACAAGATACACTAGCAGTTGCTGGGCTCAATTGCTTTAGTCATTCTAGGTTTAAGGGTATCATGATTCCCATCTCTCTATGAACCACAATTCTTACTAAACTTACTTTTTTGATTCCTCTAGACTAATCACAAATATTTTACCTACTGCAGAGTAGCTTTTAGCCTAGCTTATTTAGTTTACACATGGCCTATACCAATTCTCCTAAGATGACTCATGTGGTTTGACTCAATTAACCACACTGTTCACCAAGCACTATAAAAGTAAAAGAAGTCTGTTTATTTGCATACTGTAAACCAAAAAACTCAAAATATGGAAATAGCACCCAACTGATCACTCCCAAATGTCTTACACTTGACCCTATAGCAGAATGTTCCTATAATGTGCATTTATACCCTTGAGCCGGATATGGTTTATAATTAATGCAGTATAAACAGCAACTCCTGGATCATGATCCAGCTTCACAGGACCCTTATCTTCCTGTCCAGCAAAAGCTAGAAGAGAGTAAGGACAGAGGGCATTATCCAAGAAGGATATCTGTAAGATCCACTATAGCAGCTGTGATCTGAACAAGGTGTCTTCAGTTTACCCCAGTTCTTGACCCACACTGCTTATGGTGGTCCATCTCAGGAAGACTAGAGCAGTGTGTTATGAATATTGCAATGGGGAGGGAGAGTGGCTTATTTTCTCCTTAGTTCCAGCCTAAATATTATTAGCTCAATTGATCTATCTTACCTAAAGAGACAAGTTTTTACATAGAATTTTTGTCTCAGTCATATTGTCTACCCCCCAATACATCTGCTATCCTTACTCTCAGAAGATGGCCTATTTCTCTGAGATAATAGAAACAATTAGCAGAAACCTTCCATAGACTTCCACTACCAAATCAACTCACTCATTTGCATCTAGGTACAGATACTCTGCCTTCCCTCCTTTTATTATGGCTGTGTTTTTGATGTTATTTAATTCTAACACCTTCACCTATAGATCCTATCCCTCTTACCTTCTCAAAGCTATTATTCTAGAAATTCTCCTCTTTATCCTGCACTATCAGTTTTTTCTCTTCTGGTTTATCCCAACAGCACAGAAATATGCTGTTATTTCCTCTTTCTTTAAAAACAAACAAAACATATGGTCAACTAATGTTTGATGGGAAGCCAAGAATACTCAATGAGGAAAAGACAGTCTCTTCGATAAATGGTGCTGGGAAAATTGGATATTCACATGTAAAAGAATAAAAGTAGATCCCTATTTTATACCACTCCCAAAACTTAACTCTAAATGGTTTAAAAACTTAAATGTAAGACTGGAAACCATAAAACTCCTAGAAGAAAACATAGGAAAAAAAGCTCCCTGACATGAGTTTTGGCAATGATTATTTGGATATCACACCTCCAAAGCACAAGAAACAAAATAAAAAATAAGCAAATGGGACTACGTCAAACTAAAAAGCTTGCACAGCAAAAGAAATGATCAAAAAAATGAAAACAAAACCTAAGGAATGAGAGAAAATACTTGCAAACCACATATCTGATAATGGGTTAATATCCAAAATATATAAAAACTCACACAACTGAATAGCCAAGAAACAAATAATCCAATTAAATATGGGCAAAGGACCTGAAAAGACATTTTCCCAAAGGAGATATATGAATTGCCAACAGGTACATGAAAAAGTACTCAAGATCATTAATCATAAGGGAAATGTAAATCAAACTACAATGAGATTTCACCTCACACCTGTTAGAATGGCCGTCATCAAAAAGATAAGAGATAACAAATGCTGGCAAAGACGTAAAGAAAAGGGAATCCTTGTGCACTGTGGGTGCAATTTGAATTGTTACAACCACTATGGAAAACAGTATGGAGTTTCCTCAGAAAATCAAGAACTATCATATGATCCCACTATTCCACTTCTGGGAATATATCTGACAGAAATGAAAACACTATGTTAAGAGATATCTGCACCCCATGTGCAGCGTTATTTACAATAGCCAAGACATAGAAACAACTTAAGTGTCCATCAACAGATGAATGGATAAAAAAGTTGTGGTGTATATATCTGTACAATGCAATATTATTCAGCCATAAAAAAGAAGGAAACCCTGACATTTGTGACAACATGAATGGACCTTGAGGTCATTATGCTAAGTGAAATAAGACAGAGAAAGACAAATACTGTATGATCTCACTTATATATCAAATCAATAAAAATTTAAAAAACTCATAGAAAAAGAGATCAGATTTGTGGTTACCAGAGGGGGAAAGGAGAAAGGGAATTGGATGAAGGTGGTCAAAAGATACAAATTTCCAGTTTATAAGATAAATAAGCGGAGGGGATATAATATACAACATGATGATTATAGTTAACACTGCTATACGGTTAAGAGAGTAGACCCTAACAGTTCTCGTCACAAGGACATTTTTTTCCTTTTTTCTTTTTTTCTTTTGTATCTATATGAGATGATGGATGTGAACTGAACTGTGGTAATCATTTCATGATATATCAAAGTCAAGTCATTATGCTGTATACCTTAAACTTATATAATGCTGTATGTCTATTATATCTCAATAAAACTGGAAAAGAAAACAAAACTAAAACACCAATTGACACCACTTTCTATTTCCAGCTACCAGATCTTTTCTATAATCCCTTTGCAGCAACACTCCTAGAAGGTGCTGTCTATTTGCATTATTTTCATTGTTTCTAATTATTTTCACATTCTCACTGGAATCCATTCCTGAGTTTTGTCCCCATGATTCCACCAAAACTGCTCTGAACATGGTCAACAATAACCTTCATATTGCTAAACTCAGTGTTCAACTCCAGTGCTCATCTTATTTCACCTATCACAGTATTTGTCATGCTTGAGAAGATGAGCTTCATTTGGCTTCCAGTAAACCATAATTTCCTGGATCTCCTCTTAAGTCACCAGCTTCCCCTTCTCAGTCACCTTTACTAGTTTCTCCTCATCTCCCTGACCTTTTAACATTGGAAGCCCCAGTGCTCAGACCATAAATACTTTCTTTTATCCATCTACTCTTACTTCCTTAGTAATCTCATGCAGACTAATAGCTTTAAATACCATCTCTGGGATGACAATTCTTAAACTTCTGTCTCCAGACCCAGCCTCCTAACTGGACTTCACATTTTTATACGCAACTGTTAAATCCATATCTTTGCATGGATGCCTAATATAAATCACACTATAACATAAAATAAACCTAAATCATCATTTTTTCAACAAAACTTGCTCTAACTTCATAGTTCCCTCATCTCAGTAAATAACTCTATATTTTCAGTTGCTCAAACCAAAAGCCTTGCCACTTCCATCTCTCATATCCCATAATCAATCCTTCTGTAAATCTTGTCAGTTCTGTCCTCAAAATAAATGTCAGACCTAACCTTTATCACTATTCCTACTGCTACTATTCTGAACCAAAATATCAATATTTCCTATTTAGATTATTGGAGTATTCACTTAACTATTCTCCCTGCTTCCACCATGGCCCACTAATATCTATTCTCAATACATTGGCCAGAGTGATCCTTTTAAAATGGAAATCAGATGACTGACCTCTGAGACACTGAGCCACGTTGGTTTTCTCCTACTTCAGTGGTTCTTTCCTCTCAATATTCTGTATTCAGTCTGCTCTTTCTCCTAAACTCTTACTGTTGGGGTGCCACAGAGCTCAGTCCTTGGTCCTTTTCTATTATCTTTGTACTCAATTAGTGACCTCATCCAATATTGATGCCATAAATATCATCTATAGTCCAACAACTTCCAAATTTATATCTCCAGCTTGGCTATATACATGGAACTGCTTGCCTGGTTCTTCCAACTGGATATAAAATATATACATATCAAGTTCATTATTTCTGAAATTAAATCTGCTCCACTTGTGTCTTTCCCACCATAGGCCATGTCAACTTCATTCTTCAATTGCTCACCCCAAAAACGTGGAGACACTTGACATCTCTATTTTTTTTTCATAACCTGTATCTCCAAGTTAGCAGC